>NC_088243.1:80978741-80983741 GCF_036934945.1 Oncorhynchus masou masou
GTACACTATATAGGGGATATGGTCAACAGTAGTACACTATATAGGGAATATGGTCAACAGTAGTACACTATATAGGGGATATGGTCAACAGTAGTACACTATATAGGGGATATGGTCAACAGTAGTACACTATATAGGGGATATGGTCAACAGTAGTACACTATATAGGGGATATGGTCAACAGTAGTACACTATATAAGGGATATGGTCAACAGTAGTACACTATATAGGGGATATGGTCAACAGTAGTACACTATATAAGGGATATGGTCAACAGTAGTACACTATATAGGGGATATGGTCAACAGTAGTACACTATATAGGGGATATGGTCAACAGTAGTACACTATATAGGGGATATGGTCAACAGTAGTACACTATATAGGGGATATGGTCAACAGTAGTACACTATATAGGGGATATGGTCAACAGTAGTACACTATATAGGGGATATGGTCAACAGTAGTACACTATATAGGGGATAGGGTCAACAGTAGTACACTATATAGGGGATATGGTCAACAGTAGTACACTATATAGGGGATATGGTCAACAGTAGTACACTATATAGGGGATAGGGTCAACAGTAGTACACTATATAGGGGATAGGGTGCCGTTTGGGAAGCAGCTGTAGTATTTCCATTGGGAGGTATTTATTTAACATCTTACACCATCAACCTCAGGCTTAAATGTCAATGTATTCATTATTCATTTCCTTCAGAGGGATATGCATATCATCTGACGCTCCCAGAGACAGACAGGGGCTTCGAGACGTTGAGACATTCCTTGTCTTGACTGGGAGAGAAGACAGACAGCCAGACAACCTTATTGATGTTTGTGGTTATCAGTCCTAGCCATGCCATTGACTGTAGTAGGATAAAGATTGGTTCAATCGAGACCGAGACCGAGACTTGACTTCCCTCCCTCTCTCCATTCTTTTCTGAATCTCTTTCCCCCTCCACAGACAGTGACATGGCTGTCACACCGTGCGCCATGTCTGATTGGAGTGTGTGCGTGCGTGTGTGTATGTCTGTGTGTTCCTGTTCCCAGTACTCACACTTGCAGTGTGTGTCGCAGAGCGCCTGTTTCCTCATGTCACAGAGTCGTACTGACCCTCTACTGCTGCTGTAAGCCAAGGTGTTACACTGCTGAGGATGAAACTCTGCTGCTGTAATCACCTCCGTCAGATCCTCCATGTTACACGGCTTAATGTCCACGATGTCTGGGGAGGGGCTCAGGGAGAAATAACCGTTTTGGAGAACAACAGGATGTCACATTCAGTTAAATGTTTTGGATTGTTTATAGAGAAAGAGGAACAGAACACAACCTTTAGCATTTGTTCCTAGAGGTCAAAGGTTATGAGAAGCAGCAGTCAGTAACCTATAAATGTTGTAGACAGATAAACTATGACCGAGGGTATGTTAGTATGGGGTTAAGGGGTAAAGGTGAAAGGATACTGAAGCTCTGGTCGGTGATCTCCAGGTTCCACAAGTTGACCCTGAGGTCGTCGGTGGAGATGTAGGTCTGGAGGTCAGAGTTCACAGAGATGGAGTTGATGTGGTAGGTGTGGGCGTTACTGAACACACGCCGCGCTGTCGCCTCCACCATCAGATCTGTGTTCTGGAGGACAGGAACCTGGCAGGGAGGGAGGTTTAACACAGTGCATATTTTCACATCACATGACTGACTCTTAAATATCATAAAACTTAATTGCCTCACAGATCTTAGAATCTAAGACGGAAAGAACATTCACAGATTGACATCTCTTTCTATTTCCATACACAGTGAATGCCTGGTTCTATACAGTCATTAAGTCTCTGCTACACACATGCACATCTTGTCATATGCCTTCATGTACTGTATGTCTCCACTTTAATGTAGTGGTAGACTGTACAGCAGCATGCCTAGTGAGCTGGTGTTAGGACTGAGGGGACAGGGATGGCCTGAGTGTACCACTGAGCCCTGCAGAGCCCTGCAGAGGACATAGGAGAAGCAGAGGAGATAGGAGAGAGAAAGAGAGAGAGAGAGAGAGAGAGAGAGAGAGAGAGAGAGAGAGAGAGAGAGAGAGAGAGAGAGAGTACATTGTTACAACACTGTATATATATATATATATATATATATATATATTATATATAATTTGACATTTGCAATGTCTTTATTGTTTTGAAACTTCTGTATGTGTAATGTTTACTGTACATTTTTATTGTTTATTTCACTTTTGTATATTATCTACCTCACTTGCTTTGGCAATGTTAACACATGTTTCCAATGCCAATAAAGCCCCTTGAATTGAATTGAATTGAATTGAGAGAGAGAGGGAGGGAGAGAGAGAGACAGAGACAGAGACAGAGGAGAGAGAAAGAGACAGAGACAGAGACAGAGACAGAGGAGAGAGGAGAGAGAAAGAGAGACAGAGACAGAGGTTCAGTGCCACTAATAGATGCACTGAACCGGGACTCTCTGTGTGAGAATTAAAGACCATGGTTGCCTGGGTGATGGGGTTGCAAAGAAAGGAGAGCGAAAGAGAGAGATGATCCCTTTCATCGTATTCATCTCAGTGCACATTTCGATCACTCTCTGTCTCTGTCTCCCTCTTTCCCTGTCTCCCTATCTCCCTCTCTCCTTGTCTCCCTCTTTCCCTGTCTCCCTATCTCCCTGTCTCACTCTCTCCCTGTCTCCTTATCTCCCTGTCTCCCTGTCTTCCTGTCTCCCTGTCTTCCTGTCTCCCTATCTCCCTGTCTCCCTGCCTCCCTGTCTTCCTGTCTCCCTATCTCCCTATCTCCCTGTCTCACTCTCTCCCTGTCTCCTTATCTCCCTGTCTCCCTACCTCCCTCTCTCCCTCTCTCCCTCTCTCCCTCTCTCCCTGTCTCCCTATCTCCCTGACTCCCTATCTCCCTGTCTCCCTGTCTCCTTGTCTTCCTGTCTCCCTATCTTCCTGTCTCCCTATCTCCCTGTCTCCCTGTTTCCTTGTCTTCCTGTCTCCCTATCTTCCTGTCTCCCTATCTCCCTGTCTCCCTATCTTCCTGTCTCCCTATCTTCCTGTCTCCCTATCTCCCTGTCTCCCTGTCTCCTTGTCTTCCTGTCTCCCTATCTACCTGTCTCCCTATCTACCTGTCTCCCTATCTACCTGTCTCCCTATCTACCTGTCTCCCTATCTACCTGTCTCCCTATCTACCTGTCTCCCTATCTACCTGTCTCCCTATCTACCTGTCTCCCTATCTACCTGTCTCCCTGTCTCCCTGTCTCCCTATCTTCCTGTCTCCCTATCTACCTGTCTCCCTATCTTCCTGTCTCCCTATCTCCCTGTCTCCCTGTTTCCTTGTCTTCCTGTCTCCCTATCTTCCTGTCTCCCTATCTCCCTGTCTCCCTATCTTCCTGTCTCCCTATCTTCCTGTCTCCCTATCAATTCAATTCAATTCAAGGGGCTTTATTGGCATGGGAAACATGTGTTAACATTGCCAAAGCAAGTGAGGTAGATAATATATAAAGTGAAACAAACAATAAAAATCACACATCACACATACAGAAGTTTCAAAACAATAAAGACATTACAAATGTCATATTATATATATATATACAGTGTTTTTGCAATGTACAAATGGTAAAGGACACAAGATAAAATAAATAAGCATAGATATGGGTTGTATTTACAATGGTGCGTGTTCTTCACTGGTTGCCCTTTTCTCGTGGCAACAGGTCACAAATCTTGCTGCTCTGATGGCACACTGTGGAATTTCACCCAGTAGATATGGGAGTTTTTCAAAACTATCTCCCTCCCTCCCTACCACTATCTCCCTCCCTCTCGCTAAACTATCTCCCTCTCTCCCTGTCTCCCTATCTCCCTGTCTTCCTGTCTCCCTATCTTCCTGTCTCCCTATCTCCTTGTTTTTCTGTCTCCCTATCTTCCTGTCTCCCTATCTCACTATCTTCCTGTCTCCCTATCTCCCTGTCTCCCTATCTCCCTGTCTCCCTATCTCCCTGTCTTCCTGTCTCCATATCTTCTTGTCTCCCTATCTCCCTGTCTCCCTATCTCCCTATCTCCCTGTCTCCCTATCTCCCTGTCTTCCTGTCTCCCTGTCTCCCTATCTCCCTATCTCCCTGTCTCCCTATCTCCCTGTCTTCCTGTCTCCATATCTTCCTGTCTCCCTATCTTCCTGTCTCCCTATCTTCCTGTCTCCCTATCTCCCTCTCTCCCTATCTCCCTGTCTCCCTCTCTCCCTATCTCCCTGTCTCCCTATCACCCTCCCTCTCTCTCTGTGTGTGTTTGATGGTGACAGGGACTCCTCTGTCAGTGCTGATGGTACATATGAGAGCAGTCTGAGGGATTCTATATACCAGTGTTGAAAAACAGATTCTTCTCTCAGTGATAAGGACCGAATGCACCATGAGAAATACATCTGGCAATGTGCAGTCATTTGGAATAGCCAAAGTTCAATGGGTTTATGCAGGAGAGCAATACTGTATATTGCCAGAAGACTGGATTATAACCATTTGCTTTATACAGTATATTCCTCATTCATAAAGTATTCATGTCAGTGATATCAAACAACATTTCCTATTTGGAACCCTTAGAAAATTAGATATTTACATCTTATTATTCTGCTCTTACATGTGTGTGTGTGTGTGTGTGTGTGTGTGTGTGTGTGTGTGTGTGTGTGTGTGTGTGTGTGTGTGTGTGTGTGTGTGTGTGTGTGCGTGCGTGTGCGTGTGTGTGTGTGTGTGTGTGTGTGCATGCGTGCGTGCGTGTGTGTGTTCTCCAACCAGCTCTCACAGTCTCATGTCAGAATTAGACGTTCATCCATGTTTCTCAAATGTCAAATTTCAAAGTGGCATTAACACAGAATTCTTATGAATTCTTATGGTTGGGGATGAACTCTCATGGGTTAAGGTTTGGGAAAGGCTTACAACTAAAATATAAACAACTTTCAACTTTCTCCGTCCACAAAGCCCTAGAAAAACCGAAACCTTCTTAACAGAGCTCACTGTTGCCCCTAGTGGCC
>NC_088243.1:80988741-80996241 GCF_036934945.1 Oncorhynchus masou masou
CTATCAATGCGATTCGTTTCCTCTGTGAATTATGCAGCTCCTTTCCCTCACAGGAGCCACAGTGGGGAAATAGTCCCTAAAGGACCTAGACGTTCTCAAGTTATTAGTACATCAGACCAGACATCTTCCATCCACAGCCACATGTTAAGGACACTACTTTACGACAGAATTCAACTGAAGCACACAGCCAATTCTATAGACACCAGTCTAGTGCATTTGTCTCCTCAGCCACTGAAAATAGCTAAAACCAATACATCTCTCACATCAAGCATCCAAAACAAGCTTTTCGGGTTTCTAGACCGTAACACAGACAGACGTTTGAGATATCGCCCCATCTCCTCCTGAAACACATGCATCTGATCTGCCTGGCTTCAGAAGAGACAACAGCTCTGCATCTAAACCACCTAGAGATGGATACGTCTCTCAACATCCAACTGGTTTGTTCCCAACAGCTCTAACGAAACAAATACAAACACTGAGAGGGAAGAGAGAGCTGTAGTTAGCTGTACATGTACACACCAGAGGAGGCTGGTAGGAGGAGCTATAGGAGGGCAGGCTCATTTTAATGGCTGGATAGAAAGAAATGGACACTAGGAACAAGGCTTCCTGCCATCCAGGACCACTATACTGTTTATTATCTATCCTGTAGCAAAGTCATTTTATCCCTATCTATATGTACATATCGACCTCAATTACCTCATACCCCCTGCACATCAACACAGTATTGGTACTCCCTGTATAGAGGCAAGTTCCCATCAACTCAGTACTGGTACTCCCTGTATATAGCCAAGTTATCATTGACTCAGTACTGGTACTCCCTGTAGAGAGCCAAGTTCCCATCAACTCAGTACTGGTACTCCCTGTAGAGAGCCAAGTTTGCATCAACTCAGTACTGGTACTCCCTGTATATAGCCAAGTTATCATCAACTCAGTACTGGTACTCCCTGTAGAGAGCCAAGTTCCCATCAACTCAGTACTGGTACTCCCTGTAGAGAGCCAAGTTCGCATCAACTCAGTACTGGTACTCCCTGTATATAGCCAAGTTATCATCAACTCAGTACTGGTACTCCCTGTATATAGCCAAGTTATCATTGACTCAGTACTGGTACTCCCTGTAGAGAGCCAAGTTCCCATCAACGCAGTACTGGTACTCCCTGTATAGAGCCAAGTTCCCATCAACTCAGTACTGGTACTCCCTGTATATAGCCAAGTTATCATCAACTCAGTACTGGTACTCCCTGTATATAGCCAAGTTATCATCAACTCAGTACTGGTACTCCCTGTAGAGAGCCAAGTTCCCATCAACACGGTACTGGTACTCCCTGTATATAGCCAAGTTATCATCAACTCAGTACTGGTACTCCCTGTATATAGCCAAGTTATCATCAACTCAGTACTGGTACTCCCTGTAGAGAGCCAAGTTATCATTGACTCAGTACTGGTACTCCCTGTATAGAGCCAGGATATCATTGACTCAGCACTGGTACTCCCTGTAGAGAGCCAAGTTATCATCAACTCAGTACTGGTACTCCCTGTAAAGAGCCAAGTTATCATTGACTCAGTACTGGTACTTCCTGTATATAGCCAAGTTATCATTGACTCAGTACTGGTACTCCCTGTAGAGAGCCAAGTTATCATTGACTCAGTACTGGTACTCCCTGTATATAGCCAAGTTATCATCAACTCAGTACTGGTACTTCCTGTAGAGAGCCAAGTTATCATTGACTCAGTACTGGTACTCCCTGTATATAGCCAAGTTATCATCAACTCAGTACTGGTACTCCCTGTATATAGCCAAGTTATCATCAACTCAGTACTGGTACTCCCTGTAGAGAGCCAAGATTTCATTGACTCAGTACTGGTACTCCCTGTATATAGCCAAGTTATCATTGACTCAGTACTGGTACTCCCTGTATATAGCCAAGTTATCATTGACTCAGTACTGGTACTCCCTGTAGAGAGCCAAGTTCCCATCAACTCAGTACTGGTACTCCCTGTAGAGAGCCAAGTTCGCATCAACTCAGTACTGGTACTCCCTGTATATAGCCAAGTTATCATCAACTCAGTACTGGTACTCCCTGTAGAGAGCCAAGTTCCCATCAACTCAGTACTGGTACTCCCTGTATATAGCCAAGTTATCATCAACTCAGTACTGGTACTCCCTGTATATAGCCAAGTTATCATTGACTCAGTACTGGTACTCCCTGTATAGAGCCAAGTTCGCATCAACTCAGTACTGGTACTCCCTGTATATAGCCAAGTTATCATCAACTCAGTACTGGTACTCCCTGTATATAGCCAAGTTATCATTGACTCAGTACTGGTACTCCCTGTAGAGAGCCAAGTTCCCATCAACACAGTACTGGTACTCCCTGTATAGAGCCAAGTTCCCATCAACTCAGTACTGGTACTCCCTGTATATAGCCAAGTTATCATCAACTCAGTACTGGTACTCCCTGTATATAGCCAAGTTATCATCAACTCAGTACTGGTACTCCCTGTAGAGAGCCAAGTTCCCATCAACACAGTACTGGTACTCCCTGTATATAGCCAAGTTATCATCAACTCAGTACTGGTACTCCCTGTATATAGCCAAGTTATCATCAACTCAGTACTGGTACTCCCTGTAGAGAGCCAAGTTATCATTGACTCAGTACTGGTACTCCTGTATAGAGCCAGGATATCATTGACTCAGCACTGGTACTCCCTGTAGAGAGCCAAGTTATCATCAACTCAGTACTGGTACTCCCTGTAAAGAGCCAAGTTATCATTGACTCAGTACTGGTACTTCCTGTATATAGCCAAGTTATCATTGACTCAGTACTGGTACTCCCTGTAGAGAGCCAAGTTATCATTGACTCAGTACTGGTACTCCCTGTATATAGCCAAGTTATCATCAACTCAGTACTGGTACTCCCTGTAGAGAGCCAAGTTATCATTGACTCAGTACTGGTACTCCCTGTATATAGCCAAGTTATCATCAACTCAGTACTGGTACTCCCTGTATATAGCCAAGTTATCATCAACTCAGTACTGGTACTCCCTGTAGAGAGCCAAGATATCATT
This sequence comes from Oncorhynchus masou masou, assembly GCF_036934945.1. Lineage (NCBI taxonomy): Eukaryota > Metazoa > Chordata > Actinopteri > Salmoniformes > Salmonidae > Oncorhynchus > Oncorhynchus masou. The sequence goes on from NC_088243.1 coordinate 80,991,808, forward strand.
GACTCAGTACTGGTACTCCCTGTATATAGCCAAGTTATCATTGACTCAGTACTGGTACTCCCTGTATAGAGCCAAGTTATCATTGACTCAGTACTGGTACTCCCTTTAGAGAGCCAAGTTATCATTGACTCGGTACTGGTACTCCCTGTATATAGCCAAGTTATCATCAACTCAGTACTGGTACTCCCTGTATATAGCCAAGTTATCATCAACTCAGTACTGGTACTCCCTGTAAAGAGCCAAGTTATCATTGACTCAGTACTGGTACTCCATGTAGAGAGCCAAGTTATCTTTGACTCAGTACTGGTACTCCCTGTATATAGCCAAGTTATCATCAACTCAGTACTGGTACTCCCTGTAGAGAGCCAAGTTATCATTGACTCAGTACTGGTACTTCCTGTAGAGAGCCAAGTTATCATTGACTCAGTACTGGTACTCCCTGTATATAGCCAAGTTATCATTGACTCAGTACTGGTACTCCCTGTAGGGAGCCAAGTTATCATTGACTCAGTACTGGTACTCCCTGTATATAGCCAAGTTATGTATTTATTCCTTGTGTTTTTATTTTTCTATTATTTTCTCCCCCTCTCCCCTTCACCATCTCTCCCCTTCACCATCTCTCCCCCTCTCCCCTTCACCATCTCTCCCCCTCTCCCCTTCACCATCTCTCCCCTTCACCATCTCTCCCCTGCACCATCTCTTCCCCTCTCCCCTTCACCATCTCTCCCCTCTCCATCTCTCCCCCTCTCCCCTTCACCATCTCTCCCCTCTCCATCTCTCCCCCTCTCCCCTTCACCATCTCTCCCCCTCTCCTCTTCACCATCTCTCCCCTTCACCATCTCTCCCCCTCTCCCCTTCACCATCTCTCCCCCTCTCCCCTTCACCATCTCTCCCCCTCTCCCCTTCACCATCTCTCCCCCTCTCCCCTTCACCATCTCTCCCCCTCTCCCCTTCACCCTCTCACCCCCTCTCCTCTTCACCATCTCTCCCCTTCACCATCTCTCCCCCTCTCCCCTTCACCATCTCTCCCCTTCACCATCTCTCCCCTTCACCATCTCTCCCCCTCTCCCCTTCACCATCTCTCCCCCTCTCCCCTTCACCATCTCTCCCTCTCCCCTTCACCATCTCACCCCCTCTCCTCTTCACCATCTCTCCCCTTCACCATCTCTCCCCCTCTCCCCTTCACCATCTCTCCCCCTCTCCCCTTCACCATCTCTCCCCTCTCCCCTTCACCAACTCTCCCCTTCACCATCTCTCCCCTTCACCATCTCTCCCCTCTCATCTCTCCCCTTCACCACCTCTCTCCTCTCCTCCCCCCCTCCCCTCTCTCCTCTCCTCTCCCCTCTCCCCTCTCTCCTCTCTCCTCTCTCCTCTCTCCTCTCCCCCTCTCCCCTCTCTCCTCTCCCCCTCCCCCCTCTCCCCTCTCTCCTCTCCTCTCTCCCCTCTCCTCTTTCCCCTCTCTCCTCTCCCCTCTCTCCTCTCCTCTCCTCTCTCCCCTCTCCCCCTCTCTCCTCTCCCCCTTTCCCCTCTCCTCTCTCCCCTATCCCCTCTCCCCTCTCCTCTCCTCTCTCATCATTAACACATTAAGGCAGTGAGGGGTAACAGTTATTGATGGAGTCTTTTTAATGAGTTTACACTCCGACACGTCCTCCTCCAATCATCTCAGTGAACAGAACCACTGAAGCAGAGACCATGTAGACACCAGACAGAATCTTGATGGAGCTCCTCTCAAAATGACCTATCTCAATACAAATTACCTTCAAACCAAAGCCTTTCCAGCCTTTCCAGAGAATCACATGATACCATGGTGTAGTGTCATTCCTTTGTGTTTCCTCCTTGGTCTCTTTATAAAAGATGACTCCAACATATGTGACTACATCCGCAGGTTTATTGCAGACATTTTGGTCATTTCAGTCTAAAGTAGGACACTACTTTTCACCATGGCCCATAAGGCCAGACGTAGTGTGCTATATAAGGAATTGGGTGCCGTTGGGACACAGACAATAAGTGAATAAGGTCTATAAATCCTGTAGTCAGTCAGGTGTGACACAGCCAGGGTCAGAGGTCAGTGAGAGACATCAGACAGATTCACCCTGATGGAAAACATCAATCGCTGGCAATAACACAGAGACAGCAGTAGCCCCCAGACACAGAGACAGCAGTAGCCCCCAGACACAGAGACAGCAGTAGCCCCCAGACACAGAGACAGCAGTAGCCCCCAGACACAGAGACAGCAGTAGCCCCCAGACACAGAGACAGCAGTAGCCCCCAGACACAGAGACAGCAGTAGCCCCCAGACACAGAGACAGCAGTAGCCCCCAGACACAGAGACGGCAGTAGCCCCAGACACAGAGACAGCAGTAGCCCCCAGACACAGAGACAGCAGTAGCCCCCAGACACAGAGACAGCAGTAGCCCCCAGACACAGAGACAGCAGTAGCCCCCAGACACAGAGACGGCAGTAGCCCCCAGACACAGAGACGGCAGTAGCCCCCAGACACAGAGACAGGACCACCAGTCAGGAAGGGCAGAGATATAATTCTGAGAACACACTAAAGTCTGGGTTCATCAGAGGAGAACGTCGGTAGTGGGGCGACCTAGTAAAATAATCTATGTGTGACTGAACAAACAGAGACGAGGTGAAATTGACACGAACTCCAGCTAAAATTGTCTGCTAAAACAGCCTTATACACCAGCTAAAACATTTGTCGTGTGTCACATCCTGATCTGTTTCACCTGTCTTTGTGCTTGTCTCCACCCCCTCCAGGTGTCGCCCATCTTCCCAATTATCCCCAGTGTATTATACCGGTGTTCTTTGTTTGTCTGTTGCCAGTTCATTTTGTTTGTCAAGTCTACCAGTGTTTTTCCCATTGCTCCTGTCTGTTTCTAGTTCCTGTTTTCTAGTTTTCCCGGTTTTGACCATTCTGCTTGCCCTGACCCTGAGACTGCCTGCCGTTCTGTACCTTGTCACACCACACTGGATTACTGACCTCTGCCTGCCCTTGACCCGTCATTTTGCCCCCTGTTCTAGTAAAAATAAATGTGTTACTTCAACACTGTCTGCATCTGGGTCTTCCCTGAAAAGTGATAATACGGACTGGCCATGACTGACCCAGCAGACGCTTCGTGGTCTTATGGAAGGGTTCCAGACCTTGGCTGAACGCCATGACCGAGCGTTGAACACATTGCTGGAGTTGTTTGTTAGGCAGCGACGGTAACCTCCCAGCCCTTCAGTATCCCGGTTGTTAGCAGCGCCGCCTCCCCATCCACCCCGGTTTCCCGGGAACCCAGTTTACCTCCCCCGGAACGCTTCAAAGGAGAGTCGGGCACCTCTCGGGCGTTTCTCGCTCAGTGTTCCCTCATCATCGAGCTGCAGCCCTCCACCTTCCCCTCGGACCGCTCTAAGATAGCGTACCTCATCACGCTGGTGTCCGGGAGGGCTCTCGCCTGGGCGACCGCAGTATGGGAACAAAAGTGGGCCGTATGCTTCAGTCTGGAGGAGTTTGTGGCGGAGGTAAAGAAAGTTTTAGAGGCTTCATTGTCCGAGAGAGAGGCTGCCCGGAAGTTTCTCCAGCTTTGCCAGGACTCCCGCAGTGTGGCAGACTACGTGGTGGATTTCCGCACGTTGGCAGCTGAGAGGGACTGGAACCCGGAAGCTCTGTTCGACATGTTCCTGCACAGAGTATATGAGGAAGTAAAGGACGAGCTTGCAGCCCGGGAACTACTGACGGATCTCGAGTCGCTCACCGCCTTGACCATTCGGATCGATTCGGCGACGACGGTAATGAAGGAAGGGAAGGAGATTTGATTTCACTCGCCTAAGGATTCCACCTCGCCTCTGAGGAATCACGGAAGTCCCAGACAGCTCTGTTGCCAAGAGAACCTGAGGCTATCCGAGTTCCACAGAGAGTCTCCGAAGTCTCCCGATTCACCTCTTCCCAAGCCAATGCAACTAGGCAGAGCTAGGCTGTCTCCAGCCGAACTGCTACACAGGCTTCACCCTAAGAGTTGCCTGTACTGCGGGACTACATGTAATTTTGTCTCCACCTGTCCACTAATACACCAAGCTCACCGGTAGGAGCGAGTACACTGGTGGGCCAAACAGATAACTTTTCCTATCCCCTTACTCACACCACTTTTCATACATTTTGCTGTGGGGGAACCAGTCAAAATCTCTCCGGGTACTCATCAACTCTGGGGCCGATGAGAGGTTTATGGATACTACCCTGGTGTCCGAGCTGGGTATCCCCACTCAGCCACTCTCCATTCTCATGAAGGTTGGACGGGTGCTCTACAGGCCGGTTCACCCACAATACGACCCCCATCAACCTATGTGTGTCAGGGAACCACAGCAAGACGATCCAATTCCTGCTCACTATGTCTCCTCAGGTTCCTGTGGCATTGGGATGCTCTTGGCTCCAGTGATGCAATCCCC
>NC_088243.1:81003741-81061241 GCF_036934945.1 Oncorhynchus masou masou
GTTTCATCTGACCATATGAGATTCTCCCAATCTTCTTCTGGATCATCCAAATGCTCTCTAGCAAACTCCAGACGGGCCTGGACATATACTGGCTTAAGCAGGGGGACACGTCTGGCACTGCAGGATTTGAGTCCCTGGCGGTGTAGTGTGTTACTGATGGTAGGCTTTGTTACTTTGGTCCCAGCTCTCTGCAGGTCATTCACTAGGTCCCCCCGTGTGATTCTGGGATTTTTGCTCACCATTCTTGTGATCCTTTTGACCCCACGGGGTGAGATCTTGCGTGGAGCCCCAGATCGAGGGAGTTTATCAGTTTTCTTGTATGTCTTCCATTTCCTAATATTTGCTCCCACAGTTGATTTCTTCAAACCAAGCTGCTTACCTATTGCAGATTCAGTCTTCCCAGCCTGGTGCAGGTCTACAATTTTGTTTCTGGTGTCCTTTGACAGCACTTTGGTCTTGGCCATAGTGGAGTTTGGAGTGTGACTGTTTGAGGTTGTGGACAGGTGACTTTTATACTGATAACAAGTGCCATTAATACAGGAGACAAGTGGAGGACAGAGGAGCCTCTTAAACAGGAAGTTGCAGGTCTGTGAGAGCCAGAAATCTTGCTTGTTTGAAGGTGACCAAATACTTATTTTCCACCATAATTTGCAAATAAATTCCTTAAAAATCCTACAATGTGATTTTCAGGATTTTTCTTCCAATTTTGTCTGTCATAGTTGAAGTGTAACTAAAATTACAGGCCTCTCTCATCTTTTTAAGTGGGAGAACTTGCACAATTGGTGGCTGACTAAATACTTTTTTGCCCCAATGTAGATTATGTCGTCCCAGTTTAGATTTTAAGGTCATTGTTCTGATGGCTATATTTAAAGGGACAAAAATACATGTCAATCCTGTAGTTGAATCCTACAGCTCCCTGCATCCTGGTCTCAGGGAAATGGTCATGTTACTACCCAAATGGCACCCTATATAAAGGCTATTCAACTGGTGGCCCGCGGGACAGATCCGGGTCGTTTGTTAATTTAGACTGGCCCGCTGATCAATTCTGAACATTAACAAAAGATCTGCAAAAAAGCTACGACTCTCAGGAACAGATACCTGCCATCTGTGTCCTGTCTGGTGAAAGCTACGACTCTCAGGAACAGATACCTGCCATCTGTGTCCTGTCTGGTGAAAGCTACGACTCTCAGGAACAGATACCTACCATCTGTGTCCTGTCTGATGAAAGCTACGACTCTCAGGAACAGATACCTGCCATCTGCGTCCTGTCTGATGAAAGCTACGACTGTCAGGAACAGGTACCTGCCATCTGTGTCCTGTCTGATGAAAGCTACGACTCTCAGGAACAGATACCTGCCATCTGTGTCCTGTCTGGTGAAAACTACGACTCTCAGGAACAGGTACCTGCCATCTGCGTCCTGTCTGATGAAAGCTACGACTCTCAGGAACAGATACCTGCCATCTGTGTCCTGTCTGGTGAAAGCTACGACTCTCAGGAACAGATACCTGCCATCTGTGTCCTGTCTGGTGAAAGCTACGACTCTCAGGAACAGATACCTGCCATCTGTGTCCTGTCTGGTGAAAACTACGACTCTCAGGAACAGGTACCTGCCATCTGTGTCCTGTCTGGTGAAAGCTACGACTCTCAGGAACAGGTACCTGCCATCTGCGTCCTGTCTGGTGAAAGCTACGACTCTCAGGAACAGATACCTGCCATCTGCTTTCCTGTCTGATGAAAGCTACGACTCTCAGGAACAGATACCTGCCATCTGCGTCCTGTCTGGTGAAAGCTACGACTCTCAGGAACAGATACCTGCCATCTGTGTCCTGTCTGATGAAAGCTACGACTCTCAGGAACAGATACCTGCCATCTGCGTCCTGTCTGGTGAAAGCTACGACTCTCAGGAACAGATACCTGCCATCTGTGTCCTGTCTGATGAAAGCTACGACTCTCAGGAACAGGTACCTGCCATCTGTGTCCTGTCTGATGAAAACTACGACTCTCAGGAACAGATACCTGCCATCTGTGTCCTGTCTGGTGAAAGCTACGACTCTCAGGAACAGGTACCTGCCATCTGTGTCCTGTCTGATGAAAGCTACGACTCTCAGGAACAGATACCTGCCATCTGTGTCCTGTCTGGTGAAAACTACGACTCTCAGGAACAGATACCTGCCATCTGTGTCCTGTCTGGTGAAAACTACGACTCTCAGGAACAGATACCTGCCATCTGTGTCCTGTCTGATGAAAGCTACGACTCTCAGGAACAGATACCTGCCATCTGTGTCCTGTCTGGTGAAAGCTACGACTCTCAGGAACAGATACCTGCCATCTGTGTCCTGTCTGGTGAAAACTACGACTCTCAGGAACAGATACCTGCCATCTGTGTCCTGTCTGGTGAAAGCTACGACTCTCAGGAACAGATACCTGCCATCTGTGTCCTGTCTGGTGAAAGCTACGACTCTCAGGAACAGATACCTGCCATCTGCGTCCTGTCTGATGAAAGCTATGACTCTCAGGAACAGATACCTGCCATCTGTGTCCTGTCTGATGAAAGCTACGACATTTAAGAAGCGTTTAAAAGTTGTTTAAATAAACATTTAAAAATAGTGAGCGAGAGTTGTGCCTTTTCCTTTTCAATGATTATCCATTTTTTGGGTTGGCCTTCGATGGTTGAGCCCCGCCCACTTCTTTCCCAATTACTTTTAGCAAAATTTCAATTTAAGAAAAGTGCTTTATGGATGTGTGGCGGGTGTTGCTTTTTATACAGTTCTTCTGACAAAGAATCGCACGTGGAAAATGTCCACCCCTCCCTGAAATTACTTGTTTTTTTTACATCCACTCCCAAGTGGCTCAGCAATCTAAGGCACTGTATCGCAGTGCTAGAGAGTTCTCTACAGACCCTGGTTCGATCCCGGGCTGTATCACAACCGGCCATGATCGTGAGTCCCATAGGACGGCACACAATTGGTGCAGCGTCATCCAGGTTTGGCAGGGGTAGGCCGTCATTGCCGTCAACTGACTTGCCTAGTTAAATAAAGTTTGTTTTTTTAAATCCATAAGAATAGTTGAATAGCCCTTCCCTATATAGTGCACTACTTTTAACCAAGGCCCCATGGGAAATATAAGGGAATAATGTACCATTTGAGATGCAGACATGTTTCTACTCCTACCTTGGGTTTGGAACAGAATCATTATAATGTCCTTCAAAATGTATTCTGCTGTGAATATGTTCTTCCATTCCTTGCATTTTAATTATTTCAACTTTTTTGTGCGTCTGAGTGTGCTTGTGTGTGAGGGGAGGTTGGGCATGTGTGTATTGTGTGTGTGTGTGTGTGTGTGTGTTTGAAGTGATATGAAGACATATAGCAGCAGTGTTACATCACTATTAGCAACATGTCATCTGTATGCGGCTGTATGCAAATAAACTGGAATGTTAATTTTATTTTTTTCCCAGGCTCCTTTGCTCAGTCTTCACAACCCCAAGAGGCCTTTCTTTCCAACCCAGAGTGATGAGATGAAAACCTAGGCTTTCTATCTTTTCTCCATTACGCAGGAATAAAGTATATATTCCATCTCGCAGTCCATCCAATGTTCATGCATTGAAAAGCAGTAGAACAGTATTAGTAGAATGTGCCAGAGACATTTTAAGTACATGGTGACAAAGAGTGATTGATGATAGGATGTTTCTTCTTCTCTCATTCAGCAAAAACACATTCAGTTTGACCTCCTGCAAGTCATTATGGGTATTGGGATCTCATGGGTCCCGATGGGAACACCTCTTGGACACTACACACACAACCCACTGAGGCGTGGGATTGGTACAAACTAAAGGTCAGCATGTGACATCATTCAAACATTACATCATTAAAATGAGCTGTGAGTGCCTGAGGGAACTATTACCAACAGCAGATCTGACCTCAGCTCGGACCTACGTTTCACTGTTTATTATGTACAGGATACACATGGTATACACCGTCCAACATAATGCTTTATCGCAGCTTCCTTCTGGACAATGCAGCAACAATAAGACATAAGACATAAGACATTCTATCTAGACAGCATTATATCATCATGGATCTTAGTAATGGAGAGAAACAGATCATTAACCTGATTTCTATAGAATCTGTCCAGTGGGAGATATACATTGTGTGTGTGTGTGTGTGTGTGTGTGTGTGTGTGTGTGTGTGTGTGTGTGTGTGTGTGTGTGTGTGTGTGTGTGTGTGTGTGTGTGTGTGTGTGTGTGTGTGTGTGTGTGTGTGTGTGTGTGTGTGTGTGTGTGTGTGTGTGTGTGTGTGTGTCGTGGATAGTGGATAGTATAGTGGATTTATGATGTGAGGCCAGGGAGGAGAATGAACATAGACACTCACCGGCTGGTTCCTGATGCAGACTGTGAACTATACTGCTGTAAAACCCTTAGACCACACACACACACACACACACATACACACACACACACACACGCACACACGCACACACACACACACGCACACGCACACACACACACACACACACACACACACACACACACAGTCTCTATAATGAGTTATTATGCTTGACAATCTACCGTAAATTGAAGTAACCAAAACACAAAGACGGGGCTCTTCCACGTGAGCTCCCCAGACGGACGAGACAGACGGGCCTCTAAAGCTGAGGAGATACAGCCTGTATCTACCACCTGGATTAACCCCCACCCACCCTCGCTCTGTCTGTTTGTCGGTCCATAGAGAGGTTTCATGTTTGTCCAGAGAGAGAGAGAGGGTTTAGACATATTTCTCTCAGACCCACAAAGAATTTCAAAACAAATCCAATCTTGATAAACTTCCATATCTATTAGGTGAAATTCCACCATCACAGCAGCAAGATTTGTGACCTGTTACCACAAGAAAAGGGCAACCAGTGGAGCACAAACGACAATTGTAAATACGACCTATATTTATCTGTCTATTTATTCTCCCTTTTTCATACTTCAACTACTTGCACATTGTTACAACACTGTACATAGCCAATAATATAACATTTGAAATGGCTTTATTCTTGTAAACATTTTGTGAGTTTAATGTTTACTGTTAATTTCTGTTTATTTCCCTTGTTTATTTCCTTTTTGTATATTCCACTTGCCTCGGCAATGTAAACATGCTTTCCCATGCCAATAAAGCTCTTTGAATATAATTGAGAGAGAGAGAGAGAGAGAGAGAGCATCCCTCTGTGCCTCATGTCCTGTCCTCTAAGTCTAGTTAGACTCTGTTAGGGAGGTTCTGATGCAGGAGATGCAGGGAAACCGGAGGTGGAGGGGGTGGATATCCAGACGGGTCCTAGGGAGGTGGCTACCAATCAATCTCCTATTGGGGAACAGATACTGGCTTCACAGTAGCGTCGTCAGTAGCGTCGTAGAACCAGACAGAGGACTACGCTCACCATTCTGTTTTGCTTTACATGGTTAGTTATCTCATGATCAGACTGGTTCCAACAGGGTAGTCTCACAGCATCAATTACATTAGCATCAGTTAGTCCAGGTTAATCAATAGACATGATCAGTGACTGGGGCTAACATGGTTAATTAGATCAGTCTGACGATGGGACTTAATGATATCAGTAAATCACCGGACGAACCCTGATCAATTAGCCAGACAGAGAGAGACAGACACAGCAAGGCACTGGGCTAATGCAGCGCTGTAGGAGGCTGTACTCTGTCCATGGTGCTGAATCCAGTCAGACTTTCTAGAATGATCCAACCTCAAAGATACACACACTTCTCTCTTCCCCCTCCCCTCTCCTACCCCTCCCTCTCTCTCTCACACAGTATATTTACTGACTCATTCAAGGCTGTGCCATTCAGAGCACATTCGTTCAATCAGGCCAGCCATTGAAACAGACATACCCTGGGTCGGTTCCTTCTGTTTCTAAATATGGAGCATGAGAGATTACCCACTGGGCACAGACGTCAATTCAACGTCTATTCCACGTTGGTTCAATTTCATTGCAATGACGTGGAAACAGCGTTGATTCAACCAGTGTGTGCCCAGTGGGTAGGGAGTAGGCCAGACAAGTAGACCGCCACCCTCCATAAATGATCAGACTTCCATCCGAAGCAACAATCAATCCGTTCGCTACATGACACCAGGCAAGATCGATAAGGTTCCGGGTCGGGACGCTATAATATCGACAAAAAGTATTCTTCTGATGACCATTTGTAAATCAATCCTTCATCATAACCGATATGCGGAATACTCGGCCTTCTTTACAGAACAGTTACAGTACAGTCTATGTCAAATCAAGGGTGTACTCTGAAGGGTGTACTCTGAAATAAATCGAACATTGTAAATATGTGATGACGAATAGCCTAGCTTGTGTTCCGTTGCATACCTTCAGTGGCATAGTTGTGGTCGCGTAGAAAGCTGTTGTTGATCTTGCGGGTGTCACTCTCCTCCTCCATTGATAAATCGGTTGGTTCTGGATCCTGAGACCGTTAAAAGACATCCTGGACGTTACCCTCAGCAGCAGGCGGACCGCAAGACCAGCGTGAGGGCTGTCATCTTGACTCGAACTCTCTGGTAGATATAGCGGAATGATCAAATAGCGATATTGTCAAGTCCCGTCCACGTCTTAGTGCGCTTCAAATAGGAGGTTTTAGCCTATGCTGTGACAGTGCTTTACAAATGTGTGGCTTTAGTAATTCTAGCGCATTTAACCTCGACAGAATGGGTGGTGGTTGCCTCCGTCTTGCCTCGTTAAAAAAAGACGAAAATAACCTAAGTAGTTTCAAATGATCAAAATGTCTTCAAAACGTGCCTCCTCTGCTGTGCAGTGGAATGCAGTGAAATGGGTCAAAGAAATAGCCTTTTCCCGGTATGAGAGTGTGTGAATGAGGCAGCAGTCCTTAGTAAATATTATCTGGTGAGGATATGAGTTGAAGCAGGCAAGACTCTCTCTCTCGAACAGCTTGGCTGGGCGGGATTATGCGTCAAGCCTGGCTGGCTAAAGTCATTCCAACGTTTCCCTGCCAGCCTCCTCGGTTGCAGATCAGAGTGCCACTTCGCTTTCCTCCTTCCTTTCGTTCACCAAGCAAAGTCCTCCTCGTTTTCTCTCTTCAAACAGAAGGGAGTATGGTGCAGCGCGCCCGAGTCATTGGTACGCATATGGACTGAGGCGGCAGTACGCATATGGACTGGGGCGGCAGTATCCCTGGCGCTGGTACTGACGCGCCGCTTTAGCACCAGCCCGATTGCCGCAGGCTGGATCTTCAAAACTACACGCAGCAAACGAGTTTTGAACGCTCGCTGTGACGTTTAATCGAACCATCACAGTGCAGCCTACTGGCAATGGTCAGTCGGAAAATCATGAATTCTGAATGACCCAAGATGACAAGCAGATCGGACATTGTACAGTTAATGCCAGGGCTAAGTTCTATTTGTTTTTCCCTTGGTGACATGAAGGAATGGGCTCTCTGATTTAGTTAATATATTGTTACTGTTGTAGGCCTATAGACATCAGGAGAGAGGAAGACATTGAGGGGTAAGGAGACTAAAGCTAAGAGACAGGCAGGAAAAGTGATGAAGGATGGAAGAAAAAGAAAGAGAGAGACATAGAGTGAAAGGGAAGAAAGAAAGAGAGAGAGAATGAGAGAGAGAGAGAGAGAATGAGAGAGAGAGAAAGAGAGAGAGAGAGAAAGAGAGAGAGAGAGAGAATGAGAGAGAAACAGAGAGAGAGAGAGAGAGAGAGAGAGAGAGAGAGAGAGAATGAGAGAGAAACAGAGAAACAGAGAGAGAGAGAGAGAGATGAGAGAGAGAGAGAGAGAATGAGAGAGAAACAGAGAAACAGAGAGAGAGAGAGAGAGAGGATGATGAAGGAGGAGTGCAGCAGCCAGTCTGATTAATTAGATTAAGTTGAGATGTCTTCACCACCTGGTCATTTTGGATCACCAGTGGGATTTTGCCACACACACACATTACCCTTTATAATCCCCCAATGTATGTGCATGTTTGTGTATGTGCACTTGTGTTTGTGCATTTGTATGCATGTGTGTGTGTCTGCATTGTGTACACATTTTATTGCAGTGCCCATTTGCAGCCAGGTCGCTCAAGATTCACTTCGAAATTGGACAACCGTCCATGTCCCGAGGATGTCGGGAGATGCCTCTAAAATGTACCACTAGAGGCAACGGTGAGCACTAGTACTCCGCAAACTCCGGTCCTGATGGTTGCGTGTTCACTCCCAGTTCACTCCCAGCTAGACACTCCTTTTAAACATGTTTTAACCCTATCCCAAACCTTAACCCTTAACTGACACATGCACTATGCAGAAAAGTTATGTATTGCAGCTTTAACCATTTGCAGGAGGAGTAACACGGGGTGTCAAAAACACCACAAACACCACACATTTTTTCAGTTTGGAGCAGCTTTGAAATTTGACGTTTGGAGAAATGTGGATAGACAACAGAATCGGAAGGGAAATTGGTCAAACCATGAGATTGTGTTGCCATTTCCTTCAGTGCTCATGGGTATATGGCTGTTTTTAAACAACTAATTGTCCGACGTGGGTTCAATTATTTGAATTCCTTTAAGTCAGTTAGTTTTCCGTGAGCTCAATGCGCACATCGCACAATTTCTCTAGAGATAAATCCGATCCAGCCTGAATGTCACGACTTCCGCCGAAGTTGGTCCCTCTCCTTGTTCGGGCGGCGTTCGGCGGTCGGTCACTGACCTTCTAGCCATCGCTGATCCACTTTTCATTTTCCATTTGTTTTGTCTTGTCTTCATAACACCTGGTTCCAATTCCATCAATTACATGTTGTGTATTTAACCCTCTGTTCCCCCCCATGTCCTTGTCTGTAATTGTTTATTGTAGTGCTTGTGCACGGTATGCTGGTATTATCGGGTTTTGTTTGACCCATTTATTTGTATTGTTCTGTTGACAGTGGTTTATGGTTATTAAACAACACCGTTGTGAATCAGTTTTTGCTCTCCTGCGCCTGACTTCTCTGCTGCCAGTACGCACCTCACATCACTGAACTGTGCGATGTAGTAGTTGTGTGCATGTTTGTGTGTGTGCTCTTGTGTTCATGCATTTGTATGTATGTGTGTGTGTCTGTATTGTGTCGATACACATGTAATCCAATTTTGAGGATCTGGCTATAGAACCCATTGCCCTTTATGGTTGTGAGGTCTGGGGTCCGCTCACCAACCAAGAATTCACAAAATGGGAAGCAAACAGCTGGAGGCAGGGCTTTCTCCTATAGAGCTCCATTTTTATGGAACGGTCTGCCTACCCATGTCAGAGACGCAAACTCGGTCTCAACCTTTAAGTCTTTACTGAAGACTCATCTCTTCAGTGGGTCATATGATTGAGTGTAGTCTGGCCCAGGAGTGTGAAGGTGAACGGAAAGGCTCTGGAGCAACGAACAACCCTTGCTGTCTCTGCCTGGACGGTTCCCCTCTTTCCACTGGGATTCTCTGCCTCTAACCCTATTACAGGGGCTGAGTCACTGGCTTACTGGTGGTCTTCCATGCCGTCCCTAGGAGGGGTGCGTCACTTGAGTGGGTTGAGTCTCTGACGTGATCTTCCTATCCAGGTTTGGCACCACCCTCGAGTTCGTGCCATGGGGGAGATCTTTGTGGGCTATACTCAGCCTTGTCTCAGGATGGTAAGTTGGTGGTTGAAGATATCCCTCTAGTGGTGTAGAGGCTATGCTTTGGCATAGTGGGTGGGGTTATATCCTGCCTGTTTGGCCCTGTCCGGGGGTATCATCGGATGGGGCCACAGTGTCTCCTGACCCCTCCTGTCTCAGCCTCCAGTATTTATGCTGCAGTAGTTTATGTGTCGGGGGGCTAGGGTCAGTTTGTTATATCTGGAGTAGTACTTCACTTGTCTTATCCGGTGTCCTGTGTGAATTTAAGTATGCTCTCTCTAATTCTCTCTTTCTCTCTCTCTCTCTTTCTTTCTTTCTCTCTCTCAGAGGACCTGAACCCTAGGACCATGCCTCAGGACTACCTGGCATGATGACTCCTTGCTCTCCCCAGACCACCTGGCCGTGCTGCTGCTCCAGTTTCAACTGTTCTGCCTGCGGCTATGGAATCCTGACCTGTTCACCGGACGTGCTGATTTCAACTCTCTAGAGACAGTAGGAGCGGTAGAGATACTCTTAATGATCGGCTATGAAAAGCCAACTGATATTTACTCCTGAGGTGCTGACTTGTTGCACACTCAACAACTACTGTGATTATTATTATTATTATTTGACCATGCTGGTCATTTATGAACATTTGAACATCTTGGCAATGTTCTGTTATAATCTCCACCCGGCACAGCCAGAAAAGGACTGGCCACCCCTCATAGCCTGGTTCCTCTCTAGGTTTCTTCCTAGGTTTTGGCCTTTCTAGGGAGTTTTTCCTAGCCACCGTGCTTCTACACCTGCATTGCTTGCTGTTTGGGGTTTTAGGCTGGGTTTCTGTACAGCACTTTGATATATCAGTTGATGTAAGAAGGGCTTTATAAATACATTTGATTTGATTTGATAAAAGTAAGTCCCATTTACTTTGATGAACTACTAAAATAGTAATTTTGTCAGACAGCATAAGCAACAGCTGTATAGAGATGAGATGATGACTTGGAATGAAATAATAAATTAATTAAATTAGATTAAACAAATGTAATATACACAACTTAAATATTTTATTAAAGTAAAGTAATGTGAATAAATGAATAAGTGAATAAGTGATAAGCAGTAATGTTCAATCACTACCGTCATGGGACTTTATTACTAGTTTTAATCTGTGTTTATATAGCATTCAATCCGCATAATACTTAGTGCATTCAATGTTTGTTTTTTAATACATTGAAATCAAAAACTAATTGCTCAGCACTAGTATTTGTGGGAGAGAGATGCTTCTAACCAGAATCATCTCCTCTCCTCTGTCTTCTGCATATACTATGTTACACCCCACTAGCCCCCCAGCCTCCACCTGAATACATTACACACACACACACACACACACACACACACACACACACACACACACACACACACACACACACACACACACACACACACACACACACACACACACACACACACACACACACACACACACACACACACACACACACACACACACACACCACACCACACCACACCACTGTACTGAATACATTACAAGGCATTACCCATGCAGAGCTATAATGAAGCCAACTGGAGCATGGTGTTCTGTAAGGAAGAGTGGTTACATATTTACACTCTCCTGCTCTTCTAATGAAATCTCTGTTCAAAACCACCAATCTTCAGCTTATGATCGATCTGAGTGGTCAGTGGAGCATCTCAATTGAAATAGGACATCTTTATCATTATTTGAACATGAGGACAGACAGTTGTGTTCAGTCATGGAGTGTTGCTAACAAAGACTCAATTCTTCTGTGTGTCGGTTGACTAACAACAAGATTAGATTGAAATGAATTAGAACCGCTGGGAGACAATGGAATTAGTAGAGTCAGTGGAGTGAAGACTGGTTGGTTGGGCGATTATGGTTCCACTTGGGAAGTGGCAAGTGCATATAATGCAGGTGGCTTTGGTAGAGAGAGAGAGGAAGGGAATATATTAAAACAAATAGAGAGAGAGAGAGAGAGAGAGAGAGAGGAAGAGAATACATTAAAAGAGAGAATGGCAAAAGACAAATAGAGAGTGAGAAAGAGAGAGAGAGGGAGGGGGGGATAGAGGGAGAAACATGAAGCAAAGGCAGTGAACAGCAGAGGCAGTGACCAGCAGAGGCAGTGACCAGCAGAGGCAGTGAATAGCAGTGGCAGTGAACAGCAGAGGCAGTGAACAGCAGAGGCAGTGACCAGCAGGGGCAGTGAACAGCAGGGGCAGTGAACAGCAGAGGCAGTGACCAGCAGAGGCAGGGAACAGCAGGGAAAGGGAACAGCAGAGGCAGTGAACAACAGAGGCAGTGACCAGCAGGGGCAGTGAACAGCAGAGGCAGTGAACAGCAGAGGCAGTGACCAGCAGGGGCAGTGAACAGCAGAGGCAGTGACCAGCAGAGGCAGTGACCAGCAGAGGCAGTGACCAGCAGGGGCAGTGAACAGCAGAGGCAGTGACCAGCAGAGGCAGTGACCAGCAGAGGCAGTGAACAGCAGAGGCAGTGACCAGCAGGGGCAGTGAACAGCAGAGGCAGTGACCAGCAGGGGCAGTGAACAGCAGAGGCAGTGAACAGCAGAGGCAGTGACCAGCAGGGGCAGTGAACAGCAGAGGCAGTGAACAGCAGATGCAGTGACCAGCAGGGGCAGTGAACAGCAGAGGCAGTGACCAGCAGAGGCAGTGAATAGCAGAGGCAGTGAACAGCAGAGGCAGTGACCAGCAGAGGCAGTGACCAGCAGGGGCAGTGACCAGCAGGGGCAGTGAACAACAGAGGCAGTGATCAGCAGAGGCAGTGACCAGCAGAGGATGTGAATAACAGAGGCAGTGAACAGCAGAGGCAGTGAACAGCAGAGGCAGTGAACAGCAGAGGCAGTGACCAGCAGGGGCAGTGACCAGCAGGGGCAGTGAACAACAGAGGCAGTGATCAGCAGAGGCAGTGACAAGCAGAGGCTGTGAATAAAAGAGGGAGTGAACAGCAGAGGCAGTGAACAGCAGAGGCAGTGAACAGCAGAGGCAGTGAAGAGCAGAGGCAGTGAACAGCAGAGGCAGTGAAGAGCAGAGGCAGAACATTTGATTGTATAATGAAAGCGTGTGGAAGCCAGCAGCCAAAACCTCAGATGAATGCTACTGCTTTAATGACCCAGATCCTGCCTCTCTTTCCTTCTCTACCTACCCCTGTCTCTAAGCCTTTCTCCCCTCAACCGAGCCCTGCCTCTAAGCCATTCTTCCCTCTACATAGCCCTGTCTCTAAGCCTTTCTCCCCTCAACCGAGCCCTGCCTCTAAGCCATTCTCCCCTCAACCGAGCCCTGTCTCTAAGCCTTTCTCACCTCTACTGAGCAATGTCTCTAAGCCATTCTCCCCTCTACATAGCCCTGTCTCTAAGCCTTTCTCCCCCTCTACCTAGCCCTGCCTTTAAGCTGTTCTCCCCTCTACCTAGCCCTGCCTCTAAGCCTTTCTCTCATCTACCTAGCCCTGTCTCTAAGCCGTTCTCCCTTATACATAGCCCTGCCTTTAAGCTGTTCTCCCCTCTACCTAGCCCTGCCACGAAGCCGTTCTCTCCTCTACCTAGCCCTGTCTCTAAGCCTTTCTCCCCACTACATAGCCCTGCCTCTAAGCCGTTCTCTCCTCTACCTAGCCCTGCCTCTAAGCCGTTCTCTCCTCTACCTAGCCCTGTCTCTAATCCTTTCTACCTAGCCCTGTCTCTAAGCCTTTCAGCCCTCCCGAGCCCTGTCTCTCAGCCTTTCTCCCCTCTACCTAGCCCTGTCTCTAAGCCTTTCTCCCCTCTACATAGCCCTGTCTCTAAGCCTTTCTCCCCTCTACCTAACCCTGTCTCTAAGCCTTTCTCCCCTCTACCTAGCCCTGTCTCTAAGCCTTTCAGCCCTCCCGAGCCCTGTCTCTCAGCCTTTCTCCCCTCTACCTAGCCCTGTCTCTAAGCCTTTCTCCCCTCTACCGAACCCTATCTCTAAGCCTTTCTCCCCTCTACCTAGCCCTGTCTCTAAGCCTTTCTCCCTTCTACATAGCCCTGTCTCTAAGCCTTTCTCCCCTCTACCTAGCCCTGTCTCTAAGCCTTTCTCCCCTCTACATAGCCCTGTCTCTAAGCCTTTCTCCCCTCTACCTAACCCTGTCTCTAAGCCTTTCTCCCCTCTACCGAGCCCTATCTCTAAGCCTTTCTCCCCTCTACATAGCCCTGCCTCTAAGCCTTTCTCCCCTCTACCTAGCCCTGTCCCTAAGCCTTTCTCCCCTCTACCTAGCCCTGTCTCTAAGCCGTTCTCCCCTCTACCGAGCCCTGTCTCTAAGCCTTTCTCCCCTCTACCTAGCCCTGCCTCTAAGCCTTTTTTTCCCTCTAACTAATCCTGTCTCTAAGCATTTCTCGCCTCTACATAGCCCTGTCTCTAAGCCGTTCTCCCTTCTACCTAGCCCTGTCTCAATGCCTTTCTCACCTCTACATAGCCCTGTCTCTAAGCCGTTCTCCCTTCTACCTAGCCCTGCCTCTAAGCCTTTCTCCCCTCTACATAGCCCTGTCGCTAAGCCGTTCTCCCTTCTACCTAGCCCTGTCTCTAAGCCTTTCTCCCCTCTACCTAGCCCTGTCTCTAAGCCGTTCTCCCCTCTACCGAGCCCTGTCTCTAAGCCGTTCTCCCCTCTACCTAGCCCTGTCTCTAAGCCGTTCTCCCCTCTACCTAGCCCTGTCTCTAAGCCGTTCTCCCCTCTACCTAGCCCTGTCTCTAAGCCTTTCTCCCCTCTACCTAGCCCTGTCTCTAAGCCGTTCTCCCCTCTACCTAGCCCTGCCTCTAAGCCTTTTTTCCCTCTATCTAATCCTGTCTCTAAGCCGTTCTCCCCTCTACCTAGCCCTGTCTCTAAGCCTTTCTCCCCTCTACCTAGCCCTGTCTCTAAGCCGTTCTCCCCTCTACCTAGCCCTGCCTCTAAGCCTTTTTTCCCTCTATCTAATCCTGTCTCTAAGCCGTTCTCCCCTCTACCTAGCCCTGTCTCTAAGCCGTTCTCCCCTCTACCTAGCCCTGCCTCTAAGCCTTTTTTCCCTCTATCTAATCCTGTCTCTAAGCCTTTTTTCCCTCTATCTAATCCTGTCTCTAAGCCGTTCTCCCCTCTACCTAGCCCTGTCTCTAAGCCGTTCTCCCCTCTACCTAGCCCTGTCTCTAAGCCTTTCTCCCCTCTACCTAGCCCTGTCTCTAAGCCGTTCTCCCCTCTACCTAGCCCTGCCTCTAAGCCTTTTTCCCTCTATCTAATCCTGTCTCTAAGCCGTTCTCCCTCTACCTAGCCCTGTCTCTAAGCCTTTCTCCCCTCTACCTAGCCCTGTCTCTAAGCCGTTCTCCCCTCTACCTAGCCCTGTCTCTAAGCCTTTCTCCCCTCTACATAGCCCTGTCTCTAAGCCTTTCTCCCCTCTACCTAACCCTGTCTCTAAGCCTTTCTCCCCTCTACCTAGCCCTGTCTCTAAGCCTTTCAGCCCTCCCGAGCCCTGTCTCTCAGCCTTTCTCCCCTCTACCTAGCCCTGTCTCTAAGCCTTTCTCCCCTCTACCGAACCCTATCTCTAAGCCTTTCTCCCCTCTACCTAGCCCTGTCTCTAAGCCTTTCTCCCTTCTACATAGCCCTGTCTCTAAGCCTTTCTCCCCTCTACCTAGCCCTGTCTCTAAGCCTTTCTCCCCTCTACATAGCCCTGTCTCTAAGCCTTTCTCCCCTCTACCTAACCCTGTCTCTAAGCCTTTCTCCCCTCTACCGAGCCCTATCTCTAAGCCTTTCTCCCATCTACATAGCCCTGCCTCTAAGCCTTTCTCCCCTCTACCTAGCCCTGTCCCTAAGCCTTTCTCCCCTCTACCTAGCCCTGTCTCTAAGCCGTTCTCCCCTCTACCGAGCCCTGTCTCTAAGCCTTTCTCCCCTCTACCTAGCCCTGCCTCTAAGCCTTTTTTCCCTCTAACTAATCCTGTCTCTAAGCATTTCTCGCCTCTACATAGCCCTGTCTCTAAGCCGTTCTCCCTTCTACCTAGCCCTGTCTCAATGCCTTTCTCACCTCTACATAGCCCTGTCTCTAAGCCGTTCTCCCTTCTACCTAGCCCTGCCTCTAAGCCTTTCTCCCCTCTACATAGCCCTGTCGCTAAGCCGTTCTCCCTTCTACCTAGCCCTGTCTCTAAGCCTTTCTCCCCTCTACCTAGCCCTGTCTCTAAGCCGTTCTCCCCTCTACCTAGCCCTGTCTCTAAGCCGATCTCCCCTCTACCTAGCCCTGTCTCTAAGCCGTTCTCCCTCTACCTAGCCCTGTCTCTAAGCCGTTCTCCCCTCTACCTAGCCCTGTCTCTAAGCCTTTCTCCCCTCTACCTAGCCCTGTCTCTAAGCCGTTCTCCCCTCTACCTAGCCCTGCCTCTAAGCCTTTTTTCCCTCTATCTAATCCTGTCTCTAAGCCGTTCTCCCCTCTACCTAGCCCTGTCTCTAAGCCTTTCTCCCCTCTACCTAGCCCTGTCTCTAAGCCGTTCTCCCCTCTACCTAGCCCTGTCTCTTAGCCTTTCTCCATCTACATAGCCCTGTCTCTAAGCCTTTCGCTCCTCCCTAGCCCTGCCTCTAAGCTGTTCTCCCCTCTACCCAGCCCTGCCTCTAAGCCTTTCTCTCCTCTACCTAGCCCTGTCTCTAAGCCGTTCTTCCTTCTACATAGCCCTGTCTCTAAACCTATCCCCCCTCTACCTAGCCCAGGACCATCCTGGACAGTAATAGGTTTTACAACCAGCCCATCCTGGACAGTAATAGGTTTTACAACCAGCCCATCCTGGACAGTAATAGGTTTTATCACCAGCCCATCCTGGGCAGTAATAGGTTTTACCACCAGCCCATCCTGGACAGTAATAGGTTTTAAAACCAGCCCATCCTGGACAGTAATAAGTTTTACCACCAGCCCATTCTGGGCAGTAATAGGCTTTACAACCAGCCCATCCTGGACAGTAATAGGTTTTACCACCAGCCACCAGCCCATCCTGGACAATAATAGGTTTTACCACCAGCCCATCCTGGACAATAATAGGCTTTACAACCAGCCCATCCTGGACAGTAATAGGTTTTACCACCAGCCACCAGCCCATCCTGGACAGTAATAGGTTTTACCACCAGCCCATCCTGGACAGTAATAGGTTTTACCACCAGCCACCAGCCCATCCTGGACAGTAATAGGCTTTACAACCAGCCCATCCTGGACAGTAATAGGTTTTACAACCAGCTCATCCTGGACAGTAATAAGTTTTACCACTAGCCCATCCTGGACAGTAACAGGTTTTACCACCAGCCACCAGCCCATCCTGGACAGTAATAAGTTTTACCACCAGCTCATCCTGGACAGAAATAGGTTTTACAACCAGCCCATCCTGGACAGTAATAGGTTTTACAACCAGCCCATCCTGGACAGTAATAGGTTTTACAACCAGCCCATCCTGGACAGTAATAGGTTTTACAACCAGCCCATCCTGGACAGTAATAGGTTTTACCACCAGCCCATCCTGGACAGTAATAGGTTTTACCACCAGCCCATCCTGGACAGTACTGGGTTTTACAACCAGCCCATCCTGGACAGTAATATGTTTTACCACCAGCCCATCCTGGACAGTAATAGGTTTTACCACCAGCCACCAGACAATCCTGGACAGTAATAGGCTTTACAACCAGCCCATCCTGGACAGTAATAGGTTTTACAACCAGCCCATCCTGGACAGTAATAGGTTTTATCACCAGCCCATCCAGGACAGTAATAGGTTTTACAACCAGTCCATCCTGGACAGTAATAAGTTTTACCACCAGCCCATTCTGGGCAGTAATAGGCTTTACAACCAGCCCATCCTGGACAGTAATAGGTTTTACCACCAGCCACCAGCCCATCCTGGACAGTAATAGGTTTTACCACCAGCCCATCCTGGACAGTAATAGGCTTTACCACCAGCCACCAGCCCATCCTGGACAGTAATAGGCTTTACAACCAGCCCATCCTGGACAGTAATAGGTTTTACAACCAACCCATCCTGGACAGTAATAAGTTTTACCACCAGCCCATCCTGGACAGTAACAGGTTTAACCACCAGCCACCAGCCCATCCTAGACAGTAATAGGTTTTACCACCAGCCCATCCTGGACAGTAATAGGTTTTACCACCAGCCCATCCTGGGCAGTAATAGGTTTTACCACCAGCCCATCCTGGACAGTAATAGGTTTTACCACCAGCCCATCCTGGACAGTAATAGGTTTTACCACCAGCCCATCCTGGACAGTAATAGGTTTTACCACCAGCCACCAGCCCATCCTGGGCAGTAATAGGTTTTACCACCAGCCCATCCTGGACAGTAATAGGTTTTATCACCAGCCCATCCTGGGCAGTAATAGGTTTTACCACCAGCCCATCCTGGACAGTAATAGGTTTTACAACCAGCCCATCCTGGACAGTAATAAGTTTTACCACCAGCCCATCCTGGACAGTAATAGGTTTTACCACCAGCCACCAGCCCATCCTGGACAGTAATAAGTTTTACAACCAGCCCATCCTGGACAGTAATAGGTTTTACAACCAGCCCATCCTGGACAGTAATAGGTTTTACAACCAGCCCATCCTGGACAGTAATAGGTTTTACAACCAGCCCATCCTGGACAGTAATAGGTTTTATCACCAGCCCATCCAGGACAGTAATAGGTTTTACAACCAGTCCATCCTGGACAGTAATAAGTTTTACCACCAGCCCATTCTGGGCAGTAATAGGCTTTACAACCAGCCCATCCTGGACAGTAATAGGTTTTACCACCAGCCACCAGCCCATCCTGGACAGTAATAGGTTTTACCACCAGCCCATCCTGGACAGTAATAGGTTTTACCACCAGCCACCAGCCCATCCTGGACAGTAATAGGCTTTACAACCAGCCCATCCTGGACAGTAATAGGTTTTACAACCAACCCATCCTGGACAGTAATAGGTTTTACCACCAGCCCATCCTGGACAGTAATAGGTTTTACCACCAGCCCATCCTGGACAGTAATAGGTTTTACCACCAGCCCATCCTGGACAGTACTGGGTTTTACAACCAGCCCATCCTGGACAGTAATATGTTTTACCACCAGCCCATCCTGGACAGTAATAGGTTTTACCACCAGCCACCAGACAATCCTGGACAGTAGTAGGCTTTACAACCAGCCCATCCTGGACAGTAATAGGTTTTACAACCAGCCCATCCTGGACAGTAATAAGTTTTACCACCAGCCCATCCTGGACAGTAACAGGTTTTACCACCAGCCACCAGCCCATCCTGGACAGTAATAGGTTTTACAACTAGCCCATCCTGGACAGTAATAGGTTTTACAACCAGCCCATCCTGGACAGTAATAGGTTTTACAACCAGCCCATCCTGGACAGTAATAGGTTTTACAACCAGCCCATCCTGGACAGTAATAGGTTTTATCACCAGCCCATCCTGGACAGTAATAGGTTTTACAACCAGCCCATCCTGGACAGTAACAGGTTTTACCACCAGCCACCAGCCCATCCTGGACAGTAATAGGATTTACCACCAGCCCATCCTGGACAGTAATAGGTTTTACCACCAGCCCATCCTGGACAGTAATAGGTTTTACAACCAGCCCATCCTGGACAGTAATAGGTTTTACAACCAGCCCATCCTGGACAGTAATAGGTTTTACAACCAGGACCATCCTGGACAGTAATAGGTTTTACAACCAGCCCATCCTGGACAGTATTAGGTTTTATCACCAGCCCATCCTGGACAGTAATAGGTTTTAAAACCAGCCCATCCTGGACAGTAATAAGTTTTACCACCAGCCCATTCTGGGCAGTAATAGGCTTTACAACCAGCCCATCCTGGACAGTAATAGGTTTTACCACCAGCCACCAGCCCATCCTGGACAGTAATAGGTTTTACCACCAGCCCATCCTGGACAGTAATAGGTTTTACCACCAGCCACCAGCCCATCCTGGACAGTAATAGGCTTTACAACCAGCCCATCCTGGACAGTAATAGGTTTTACAACCAACCCATCCTGGACAGTAATAGGTTTTACCACCAGCCCATCCTGGACAGTAATAGGTTTTACCACCAGCCCATCCTGGACAGTAATAGGTTTTACCACCAGCCCATCCTGGACAGTACTGGGTTTTACAACCAGCCCATCCTGGACAGTAATATGTTTTACCACCAGCCCATCCTGGACAGTAATAGGTTTTACCACCAGCCACCAGACAATCCTGGACAGTAGTAGGCTTTACAACCAGCCCATCCTGGACAGTAATAGGTTTTACAACCAGCCCATCCTGGACAGTAATAAGTTTTACCACCAGCCCATCCTGGACAGTAACAGGTTTTACCACCAGCCACCAGCCCATCCTGGACAGTAATAGGTTTTACAACCAGCCCATCCTGGACAGTAATAGGTTTTACAACCAGCCCATCCTGGACAGTAATAGGTTTTACAACCAGCCCATCCTGGACAGTAATAGGTTTTACAACCAGCCCATCCTGGACAGTAATAGGTTTTATCACCAGCCCATCCTGGACAGTAATAGGTTTTACAACCAGCCCATCCTGGACAGTAACAGGTTTTACCACCAGCCACCAGCCCATCCTGGACAGTAATAGGTTTTACCACCAGCCCATCCTGGACAGTAATAGGTTTTACCACCAGCCCATCCTGGACAGTAATAGGTTTTACAACCAGCCCATCCTGGACAGTAATAGGTTTTACAACCAGCCCATCCTGGACAGTAATAGGTTTTACAACCAGGACCATCCTGGACAGTAATAGGTTTTACAACCAGCCCATCCTGGACAGTATTAGGTTTTATCACCAGCCCATCCTGGACAGTAATAGGTTTTAAAACCAGCCCATCCTGGACAGTAATAAGTTTTACCACCAGCCCATTCTGGGCAGTAATAGGCTTTACAACCAGCCCATCCTGGACAGTAATAGGTTTTACCACCAGCCACCAGCCCATCCTGGACAATAATAGGTTTTACCACCAGCCCATCCTGGACAGTAATAGGTTTTACCACCAGCCACCAGCCCATCCTGGACAGTAATAGGCTTTACAACCAGCCCATCCTGGACAGTAATAGGTTTTACAACCAGCTCATCCTGGACAGTAATAAGTTTTACCACTAGCCCATCCTGGACAGTAACAGGTTTTACCACCAGCCACCAGCCCATCCTGGACAGTAATACGTTTTACCACCAGCTCATCCTGGACAGAAATAGGTTTTACAACCAGCCCATCCTGGACAGTAATAGGTTTTACAACCAGCCCATCCTGGACAGTAATAGGTTTTACCACCAGCCCATCCTGGACAGTAATAGGTTTTACCACCAGCCCATCCTGGACAGTACTGGGTTTTACAACCAGCCCATCCTGGACAGTAATATGTTTTACCACCAGCCCATCCTGGACAGTAATAGGTTTTACCACCAGCCACCAGACAATCCTGGACAGTAATAGGCTTTACAACCAGCCCATCCTGGACAGTAATAGGTTTTACAACCAGCCCATCCTGGACAGTAATAAGTTTTACCACTAGCCCATCCTGGGCAGTAATAGGTTTTATCACCAGCCCATCCAGGACAGTAATAGGTTTTACAACCAGCCCATCCTGGACAGTAATAAGTTTTACCACTAGCCCATCCTGGGCAGTAATAAGTTTTACCACCAGCCCATCCAGGACAGTAATAGGTTTTACAACCAGTCCATCCTGGACAGTAATAAGTTTTACCACCAGCCCATCCTGGACAGTAATAGGTTTTACAACCAACCCATCCTGGACAGTAATAAGTTTTACCACCAGCCCATCCTGGACAGTAACAGGTTTTACCACCAGCCACCAGCCCATCCTGGACAGTAATAGGTTTTACCACCAGCCCATCCTGGACAGTAATAGGTTTTACCACCAGCCCATCCTGGGCAGTAATAGGTTTTACCACCAGCCCATCCTGGACAGTAATAGGTTTTACCACCAGCCCATCCTGGACAGTAATAGGTTTTACCACCAGCCCATCCTGGACAGTAATAGGTTTTACCACCAGCCCATCCTGGGCAGTAATAGGTTTTACCACCAGCCCATCCTGGACAGTAATAGGTTTTATCACCAGCCCATCCTGGGCAGTAATAGGTTTTACCACCAGCCCATCCTGGACAGTAATAGGTTTTACAACCAGCCCATCCTGGACAGTAATAAGTTTTACCACCAGCCCATCCTGGACAGTAACAGGTTTTACCACCAGCCACCAGCCCATCCTGGACAGTAATAGGTTTTACAACCAGCCCATCCTGGACAGTAATAGGTTTTACAACCAGCCCATCCTGGACAGTAATAGGTTTTACAACCAGCCCATCCTGGACAGTAATAGGTTTTACAACCAGCCCATCCTGGACAGTAATAGGTTTTATCACCAGCCCATCCAGGACAGTAATAGGTTTTACAACCAGTCCATCCTGGACAGTAATAAGTTTTACCACCAGCCCATTCTGGGCAGTAATAGGCTTTACAACCAGCCCATCCTGGACAGTAATAGGTTTTACCACCAGCCACCAGCCCATCCTGGACAGTAATAGGTTTTACCACCAGCCCATCCTGGACAGTAATAGGTTTTACCACCAGCCACCAGCCCATCCTGGACAGTAATAGGTTTTACAACCAGCCCATCCTGGACAGTAATAGGCTTTACAACCAGCCCATCCTGGACAGTAATAGGCTTTACAACCAGCCCATCCTGGACAGTAATAGGTTTTACAACCAACCCATCCTGGACAGTAATAAGTTTTACCACCAGCCCATCCTGGACAGTAACAGGTTTTACCACCAGCCACCAGCCCATCATGGACAGTAATAGGTTTTACCACCAGCCCATCCTGGACAGTAATAGGTTTTACCACCAGCCCATCCTGGGCAGTAATAGGTTTTACCACCAGCCCATCCTGGACAGTAATAGGTTTTACCACCAGCCCATCCTGGACAGTAATAGGTTTTACCACCAGCCCATCCTGGGCAGTAATAGGTTTTATCACCAGCCCATCCTGGGCAGTAATAGGTTTTACCACCAGCCCATCCTGGACAGTAATAGGTTTTACCACCAGCCCATCCTGGACAGTAATAGGTTTTACCACCAGCCCATCCTGGACAGTAATAGGTTTTACCACCAGCCCATCCTGGACAGTAATAGGTTTTACCACCAGCCACCAGCCCATCCTGGACAGTAACAGGTTTTACCACCAGCCCATCCTGGACAGTAATATGTTTTACCACCAGCCCATCCTGGACAGTAATAGGTTTAACAACCAGCCACCAGCCCATCCTGAACAGTAATAGGTTTAACAACCAGCCACCAGCCCAT
Source organism: Oncorhynchus masou masou (assembly GCF_036934945.1). Classification (NCBI taxonomy): domain Eukaryota; kingdom Metazoa; phylum Chordata; class Actinopteri; order Salmoniformes; family Salmonidae; genus Oncorhynchus; species Oncorhynchus masou. The sequence goes on from NC_088243.1 coordinate 81,026,726, forward strand.
CCTGGACAGTAATAGGTTTTATCACCAGCCCATCCTGGACAGTAATAGGTTTTACCACCAGCCACCAGCCCATCCTGGGCAGTAATAGGTTTTACCACCAGCCACCAGCCCATCCTGGACAGTAATAGGTTTTACCACCAGCCACCAGCCCATCCTGGACAGTAATAGGTTTTACCACCAGCCACCAGCCCATCCTGGACAGTAATAGGTTTTATCACCAGCCTATCCTGGACAGTAATAGGTTTTACCACCAGCCACCAGCCTATCCTGGACAGTAATAGGTTTTACCACCAGCCACCAGCCCATCCTGGGCAGTAATAGGTTTTACCACCAGCCCATCCTGGACAGTAATAGGTTTTACCACCAGCCACCAGCCCATCCTGGACAGTAATAGGTTTTACAACCAGCCCATCCTGGACTGTAATAGGTTTTACCACCAGCCCATCCTGGACAGTAATAGGTTTTACCACCAGCCCATCCTGGACAGTAATAGGTTTTACCACCAGCCCATCCTGGACAGTAATAGGTTTTACCACCAGCCCATCCTGGACAGTAATAGGTTTTACCACCAGCCACCAGCCCATCCTGGGCAGTAATAGGTTTTATCACCAGCCACCAGCCCATCCTGGACAGTAATAGGTTTTACCACCAGCCACCAGCCCATCCTGGACAGTAATAGGTTTTACCACCAGCCCATCCTGGACAGTAATAGGTTTTACCACCAGCCCATCCTGGGCAGTAATAGGTTTGATCAGTCAGCCATCTGCCAGGGGCCTCAGTGCCAGGCCAAACCCAGGGAGGGCTGGGTAGACCTGCTCCGTCTGCCCCCTTTACTGTCTTTCCAGATAAGTACAGTGCCTTCGGAATGTATTCAGACCCCTTGACTTTTTCCACATTTTGTTAGGTTACAGCCTTCTTCTAAAATGTATTAAATTGTTTTTCCCCCTCATCAATCTACACACAATACAACATAATGACAAATTAAAAACACGTTTTTTGACATTTTTGCTTATTTATAAAAAAAAATAGGGGAAATAACACATTTCCATAAGTATCAGACCCTTTACTAGGTACTCTGGTGAAGCAGCTTTGGCAGCGATTACAGCCAAGAGTCTTCTTGGGTATGACGCTACAAGGGTTCAATCTTGGTTTCATCAGACCAGAGAATCTTGTTTCTATTGGTCTTAAGTGTCTTTAGGTGCCTTTTGGCAAACTCCAAGCAGGCTGTCATGTGCCTTTTGCTAAGGAGTGGCTTCCGTCTGGCCACTCTACCATAAAGGCCTGATTGGTGGACCCAGTCTGACACCTGGATGATTGGCTTCTTCACCCTGTGTGCCTTGTCGTGCGCTGTTGATAGAACACGCACACGCAGGCCACTCGGGACCACAGTGCAAAACCCTCGAGAGACACAGACTTCTTCCCAGCAAGAAAGTTTGTGCGCCACCCTGGCGAAAGTCGCCAGCTCTCCTGGCACACGTGCTGGCCATCCAGTGCGTATGTAGGTGCGGAGGGTAGACCGTGTGGGATTCTGTTCCGATGCTTGCCTCAGCTCCTCCAGTGAGATGGCTGACTGAAGGAGAGCGTAGAGCATTTGTACGAGCTCTGTTTCGTTGTTGTCTGGCAAGATGGTCAGAGTAGGAGAGTCAAGCCAGTTATTCCACGGGACTGGAGGTTCGTCAGGCGAGGAATGGTGCTGGAGGCGGTAAGCTGAATTCAGCCAAACTTCGTCGCCAATGTTATATCTCGCTTAGCTGTCAAAGAATGCACATCCGCACAGTTTCACATTGCACATCACTCTCTTGTTTAATGACAAGTGCCACTCATCCTGGGAACACATTCATCCGTCAAGCAGCACACTGCCGTAAACCATAACAACGTACAGAACGACGAACAGCGCGTCGTACCATACATAACACACAGTAGAAATGAATGTGAAGCCAAATGGTGTAAAATGTGTCTGTTGCTCTGATGGACGACAGATAGAGATGCATGGTACTGAACAAATGTAGAGGGGGAAGGTCGTGGGAGGAAGGGATGGGGGAAGAGAGAGGGAAGTGAGAAGGAGAGAGACATTGAGAGAGAGAAGGGAAAGCAGAAAGGAGGACATTAGTGAGTTAAAGAGGATGGAGAAAGAGAGAGACCAACAGAGAGAGGATTTTTATTGTATTTTATTTAATTCACCTTTATTTAACCATGTAGGCAAGTTGAGAACAAGTTCTCATTTACTACTGCGACCTGGACAAGACAAAGCAAAGCAGTTCGACACAAACAACGACACAGAGTTACACATGGAGTAAAACAAACATACAGTCAATAATACAGTAGAAACAAGTCTATAAACGATGGATAAAGTGAGAGAGAAGGGAGGAAGGGAGGGGGAGGAAGCGAGGAGGAATGAGCGAGAGACAGCAGACAGAATATGGGAGATAAAACGATGGATGTGTAGTTGTAGTTGAGTATATTAAATCAACCCTGTAGGGCGTTGACCCCTAACAGCAGGGTTTACTTTTCATGTCCTTCCAATTACAGGATGAGTCTAATGCTCTCTCTCTCTCTCTCTCTCTCTTTCTCTAATGCTCCATCTCTTTCTCTCTCTTCCTCTCTTTAATATTCCCCCTCTCTCTCTCTCTCTCTCTCTCTCTCTCTCCCTCTCTCTCTCTCTCTCTCTCTCTCTCTCTCTCTCTCTCTCTGTCTCTAATTCTCTCTCTCTAATGTTCACTCTATCTCTATCTCTATCTTCCTCTCTCTAATGCTCTCCCTCCCCTAACACCTCCTCTCCCTCTCTCTCCCCTAACACCCCCTCTCCCTCCCCTAACACCCCCTCTCCCTCTCTCTCCCCTAACACCCCCTCTCCCTCCCCTAACACGCCCTCTCCCTCTCTCTCCCCTAACACCCCCTCTCCCTCCCCTAACACCCCCTCTCCCTCAATCTCCCCTAACACTCCCTCTCCCTCTCCCTCCCCCAATCCCCCACTCTCTTCCCTAACACACCCTCTCCCTCTCTCTCCCCTAACACCACCTCTCCCTCCCCTAACACCCCCTCTCCCTCTCTCTCCCCTAACACTCCCTCTCCCTCCCCCATTCCCCCACTCTCTCCCCTAACACCCCCTTTCCCTCTCCCTCCCCCAATCTCCCTCTCTCTCCCCTAACAACCCCTCTCCCTCCCCCAATCCCCCTCTCCCTCCCCTAACACTCCCTCTTCCTCCCTTCCCCTCTCTCCCCTGATCATTCATTAATTAAAAATGCTTCATGTTCTATGATTAATGGAAACTTTCCTAGGAAAACTGGTCAATGTAAATTATTCCCTACAGAAATACTAGTACATTACCCTATCTGACCTCAAGGGCACATGTGTATGCTATGCACACACTTGCATGAGTAAACACGCTCGCACACACACACACACATACAAAACCACCTCTTTTAAAGTCAGCATGTAGTTAAGTGTAAACAGTGACACATTTATTCCATTTTAATGTATTCATTGCTGTATGAGTACAGCTATACTGCAACTTGCTCCATATGTAACCTCTCTTGTTGCTAGGTAACTGCCGGCGAAGCGGCAACCATTGCTATGCAGCACAACAACAGCTGTCTGTGTAATTGGACCATTAAGATTTAAAGGTCTTCATCATTCTGCTCCTCTCTGTCTCAATACAGTTCAGGATCCACAACACGCTGTAACAGAAGGGTTAATGGACTGAACAGGAGAAGCTGACACTTCTTGTTTATTTCTCATTAGGATAATGAAGAGCATAAAGATGATTGTGTATGTCCCAAATGGAACCCTATTCCCTACAGAGTGCACTACTTTTGACCAGAGCCCTTCCAAAAGTAGTGCACTAAATAGGGTGCCATTTGGCACAAGACCATTGACTTATACTGTAAATGGCAGGAAGTAAGCAGGATAGAACCCCCCAGGTGATTTCCATAATGCTAGCCTACAAATATAGTCATGTAAAATGTTATTACTATAATAAAGTTAATTTAATGTTACTAAAATGTTGCTGCAAGCAAGAGCTCATGGGATGGGCATCTACATGTATATATACATGCCCATTCTATTCTGTTACCAAGGAATTAACAACTGATGAATTGCGGGTTCGGGCACTTCCCCGTTCGGGCACTTCCCCGCACAGCGGTGCTCACGCTTCAGCCACCTGGAAAGCTCCCTAGTTTGTCGCCAGCTAAGAGGATAACGGCTCTAAATGCATGTTAAGTGACAAGGAAAAGAAGAAGCACCGCGTTCTAGAGATCAACGAGTAGTTTAAATCATGTTAGTGTATTCTGTATGTTGTGTTGTCAGATGATACAAGGCATGTTGTAATCTACAGGAAAATCCCATTTGGTAGAGCAGCTGTCAGACTGGAGCTCTCCTGATGCCCACAGGGATGGCAAGCTGTCCACACACACACACACACACACACACACACACACACACACACACACACACACACACACACACACACACACACACACACACACACACACACACACACACACACACACACACACACACCACACACACGTAAACGTGCATAGAATGATGGATTTGATGGATTGGAAATGATTTTCCCAGCAGGAGCTACTGGCTTTCTGTGGCTTCACACTACACAGTACTGCTCAATTCCTCAGTTTATGATTGGCTCTCCCCGCCGCAAATGATGCTTTTGGTTTGGCCCGGTCATGTTCCCCCACAGTGAAAGGTAGCCATGTTAGAAAAAATTTGATCTAGCTAATTATTATCACAAATAAATATGGGCAACGCCATGCTTCAGCCTATTTATTTATAGCCACGATGCTGCATCAGTTGGGCTACAGGTGATTTAGCATATTGCTCAATAATACACCACACGGATAGTATGGACCAATATGTTCGTAGGCTCATTTTTGGAGGTGACAATTCTATTTTTTATAGAAAAGTCAAATACGTCACTCATTGCTTCAAGCCACACCCACCAAAGGGAGCAAACGTAGGCTTCCTCAAAGTCTGTTCAAGAACGTTGAAGAATGTTTTGGGGAAACGTGTTATTCAGTACAACACGTTATGTAACGTAGCAAATGTTCAATCGAACTGAACACGCCCCAGAACTGACTTTCTTATAGTCATTCTATAAAATGATTGCCAAGTGTGAACCTATAGTTAGACCAACTGTTTATATAAATACAGAAATGATTTGTATTTCAGTTGTGGTTGGGATATATTGACCAAATTATTAGGAAAGTTTTTGATATACACTGAACGAAAATATAAATGCAACATGTAAAATGTTGGTCATGTGTTTCATGAGCTGAAATAAAAGATCCCAGAAATTTTCCATATGCACAAAAAGTTTATTTCTCTCAAATTTTGGGCACAAATGTCATTACATCCCTGTTGGTGAGCACTTCTCCTTTGCCGATATAATCCATCCAGCTGAAAGGTGTGGCATATCAAGAAGCTGATTAAACAGCATGATCATTACACAGGTGCACCTTGTGCTGGGGACAGTAAAAGACCACTTTTAATACCGGTATGTGTAGTTCTGTCACACAACACATGCTGACTGCGGGAACATCCACCAGAGTTGTTGCAAGATCATTTAATGTTAATTTCTCTACCATAGGCTTCCTCCAACGTCGTTTTAGAGAATTTGGCAGTCCGTCCAACAGGCCTCACAACCACAAACCACATGTATTCACGACAGCCTAGGACCTCCACATCCAGCTTTTTCACTTGCGGCATCGCCTGGGGGAGGGGGGGGGGTGCTGATGAGAATTTATGTATGTAATAAACTCATTCTGATTGGCTGGGCCTGCCTCCCCAGTGAGTGGGCCTATAACCTCCGAGGCCCACCTATGGCTGTACCCCTGCCCAGTCATGTGAAATCCATAGATCAGGGCCAAATTAATTTATTTCAATTGACTGATTTGCTTATAAAAACTGGAACTCGGTAAAATCTTTGAAAATGTTGCTGCATTTATACTTTGTTCAGAATATTTTCCCTTCAAAATCCCCCTAGAAGGGTGTGGACTCTGGGACACCGAGACAACCCAACACACACCCAGATGACCCAACACACACCCAGACGACCCAACACACACCGAGACGACCCAACACACACCCAGACGACCCAACACACACCGAGACGACCCAACACACACCCAGATGACCCAACACACACCGAGACGACCCAACACACACCCAGATGACCCAACACACACCGAGACGACCCAACACACACCCAGACGACCCAACACACACCCAGACGACCCAACACACACCGAGACGACCCAACACACACCCAGACGACCCAACACACACCCAGACGACCCAACACACACCCAGACGACCCAACACACACCAAGACGACAGAGAAATCTTATCTCACGATCCACTTAAAACAAAACAAGAAATAAATATTATCTGTCCAGCCTTTGAAGCTTTGCTTGTAGGTGTGCATAATATGCTGCAACCCTAATAATAACGTTTTTAATAAAATAACAACATTTAAACCGAAACCATGGGTTTTATTTTTGTTGCATTGCATGGATCACCAGTGCAGTTGAAAAATCAAATCAAATCAAATTTATTTGTCACATACACATGGTTAGCAGATGTTAATGCGAGTGTAGCGAAATGCTTGTGCTTCTAGTTCCGACAATGCAGTAATAACCAACAAGTAATCTAACTAACAATTCCTAATCTACTGTTTTATACACAGTGTAAGGGGATAAAGAATATGTACATAAGGATATATGAATGAGTGATGGTACAGAGCAGCATAGGCAAGATACAGTAGATGGTATCGAGTACAGTATATACATATGAGATGAGTATGTAAACAAAGTGGCATAGTTAAAGTGGCTAGTGATACATGTATTACATAATGATGCAGTCGATGATATAGAGTACAGTATATACGTATGCATATGAGATGAATAATGTAGGGTAAGTAGCATTATATAAGGTACCATTGTTTAAAGTGGCTAGTGATATATTTACATCATTTCCCATCAATTCCCATTATTAAAGTGGCTGGAGTTGAGTCAGTGTCAGTGTGTTGGCAGCAGCCACTCAATGTTAGTGGTGGCTATTTAACAGTCTGATGGCCTTGAGATAGAAGCTGTTTTTCAGTCTCTCGGTCCCAGCTTTGATGCACCTGTACTGACCTCGCCTTCTGGATGATAGCGGGGTGAACAGGCAGTGGCTCGGGTGGTAGATGTCCTTGATGATCTTTATGGCCTTCCTGTAACATCGGGTGGTGTAGGTGTCCTGGAGGGCAGGTAGTTTTCCCCCAATGATGCGTTGTGCAGACCTCACTACCCTCTGGAGAGCCTTACGGTTGAGGGCGGAGCAGTTGCCGTACCAGGCGGTGATACAGCCCGCCAGGATGCTCTTGATTGTGCATCTGTAGAAGTTTGTGGGTGCTTTTGGTGACAAGCCGAATTTCTTCAGCCTCCTGAGGTTGAAGAGGCGCTGCTGCGCCTTCTTCACGATGCTGTCTGTGTGAGTGGACCAATTCAGTTTGTCTGTGATGTGTATGCCGAGGAACTTAAAACTTGCTACTCTCTCCACTACTGTTCCATCGATGTGGATAGGGGGGTGCTCCCTCTGCTGTTTCCTGAAGTCCACAATCATCTCCTTAGTTTTGTTGACATTGAGAGTGAGGTTATTTTCCTGACACCACACTCCGAGGGCCCTCACCTCCTCCCTGTAGGCCGTCTCGTCGTTGTTGGTAATCAAGCCTACAGTTGAATGCATCATTGCTGTATGGTGTGCTCAAAATGTCTTGTAGGCCTGGTCGAGTAGCCAGCCTCGGTTACTGCTCAAAATGTCTTGTAGGCCTGGTCAAGTAGGCAGCCTTGGTTACTGCTCAAAATGTCTTGTAGGCCTGGGCGAGTAGCCAGCCTCGGTTACTGCTCAAAATGTCTTGTAGGCCTGGTCGAGTAGCCAGCCTCGGTTACTGCTCAAAATGTCTTGTAGGCCTGGTCGAGTAGCCAGCCTCGGTTACTGCTCAAAATGTCTTGTAGGCCTGGTCGAGTAGCCAGCCTCGGTTACTGCTCAAAATGTCTTGTAGGCCTGGTCGAGTAGCCAGCCTCGGTTACTGCTCAAAATGTCTTGAGGGCCTGGTCGAGTAGCCAGCCTCGGTTACTGCTCAAAATGTATTGTAGGCCTGGTCGAGTAGCCAGCCTCGGTTACTGCTCAAAATGTCTTGTAGGCCTGGTCGAGTAGCCAGCCTCGGTTTCTGCTCAAAATGTCTTGTAGGCCTGGTTGAGTAGCCAGCCTCGGTTACTATAATAGGTCTTGTAGGCCTGGTCGAGTAGCCAACCTCGGTAACTATAATAGGTATTGTAGGCCTGGTCGAGTAGCCAGCCTTGGTTACTGCTCAAAATGTCTTGTAGGCCTGGTCGAGTAGCCAGCCTCGGTTACTGCTCAAAATGTCTTGTAGGCCTGGTTGAGTAGCCAGCCTCGGTTACTATAATAGGTCTTGTAGGCCTGGTCGAGTAGCCAACCTCGGTAACTATAATAGGTATTGTAGGCCTGGTCGAGTAGCCAGCCTTGGTTACTGCTCAAAATGTCTTGTAGGCCTGGTCGAGTAGCCAGCCTCGGTTACTGCTCAAAATGTCTTGTAGGCCTGGTCGAGTAGCCAGCCTCGGTTACTGCTCAAAATGTCTTGTAGGCCTGGTCGAGTAGCCAGCCTCGGTTACTGCTCAAAATGTCTTGTAGGCCTGGTCGAGTAGCCAGCCTCGGTTACTGCTCAAAATGTCTTGTAGGCCTGGTCGAGTAGCCAGCCTCGGTTACTGCTCAAAATGTCTTGTAGGCCTGGTCGAGTAGCCAGCCTCGGTTACTGCTCAAAATGTCTTGTAGGCCTGGTCAAGTAGGCAGCCTTGGTTACTGCTCAAAATGTCTTGTAGGCCTGGGCGAGTAGCCAGCCTCGGTTACTGCTCAAAATGTCTTGTAGGCCTGGTCGAGTAGCCAGCCTCGGTTACTGCTCAAAATGTCTTGTAGGCCTGGTCGAGTAGCCAGCCTCGGTTACTGCTCAAAATGTCTTGTAGGCCTGGTCGAGTAGCCAGCCTCGGTTACTGCTCAAAATGTCTTGTAGGCCTGGTCGAGTAGCCAGCCTCGGTTACTGCTCAAAATGTCTTGAGGGCCTGGTCGAGTAGCCAGCCTCGGTTACTGCTCAAAATGTATTGTAGGCCTGGTCGAGTAGCCAGCCTCGGTTACTGCTCAAAATGTCTTGTAGGCCTGGTCGAGTAGCCAGCCTCGGTTTCTGCTCAAAATGTCTTGTAGGCCTGGTTGAGTAGCCAGCCTCGGTTACTATAATAGGTCTTGTAGGCCTGGTCGAGTAGCCAACCTCGGTAACTATAATAGGTATTGTAGGCCTGGTCGAGTAGCCAGCCTTGGTTACTGCTCAAAATGTCTTGTAGGCCTGGTCGAGTAGCCAGCCTCGGTTACTGCTCAAAATGTCTTGTAGGCCTGGTCGAGTAGCCAGCCTCGGTTACTGCTCAAAATGTCTTGTAGGCCTGGTCGAGTAGCCAGCCTCGGTTACTGCTCAAAATGTCTTGTAGGCCTGGTCGAGTAGCCAGCCTCGGTTACTGCTCAAAATGTCTTGTAGGCCTGGTCGAGTAGCCAGCCTCGGTTACTGCTCAAAATGTCTTGTAGGCCTGGTCGAGTAGCCAGTCTCCGTTACTGCTCAAAATGTCTTGTAGCCCTGGTTGAGTAGGTTATTATAATAGGTATTGTAGGCCTGGTTGAGTAGCCAGCCTCGGTTACTATAATAGGTATTGTAGGCCTGATTGAGTAGCCAGCCTCGGTTACTATAACAGGTCTTGTAGGCCTGGTTGAGTAGCCAGCCTCGGTTACTATAATAGGTATTGTAGGCCTGGTTGAGTAGCCAGCCTCGGTTACTATAAAAAGTCTACATGTTTTTTTGTTGCAGGTTTAGTTTTTTGAAAATTCATCGTCAAGCTGGCAAACATTTTAGTGGTTTAGCTAGCTTGGACTGTGGCATGTGTCTGTAAACTTGATGAAAGTCACCTTGTCCTAGAGAGATTTACACGGTTATTAAAACGTCAAGCCAGGGTAAGTCTACACAAAACAAAGGCCTTGTTTTAAAGGTTTCTAACAATTCCCTATGGGAAAAATGAATTGTGGAAAAACGATAGGAACCATTTCCTTGCTAGGTTTTATGGTTATTATGACTCATACCGTGGAACTCTATGGAAGCGAGCCAAAATGAATTGACAACCCAAATCATTTGCACGGGCCGGATATAAATGTGTCTCGTGCCGGATTCGGCCAGCTGGCCTTGTGTTTGACACGTGACTTACAGGGAGCAGATACCATGTTTGACTCGTGTGATTGTCTATGGATTTGAAGTAAACAGAGTTAAGGATCACCCTCCAGTCTATTACCAGGATAAATCCGGCCCACTGACACAGAGAAACTTCATCCTCCCTCTGTGAATAGTAACATGTCAATGAGCTGATCCAGCCTATAACTCACACTCTCTAGACTTAGTTGTATTGGACCCTCAGAGTAAAGCTGTAGAGCTAATCATTGATCTAGACTGGCTAATTGGTCTCACTAAGTGACTGTATAGAACAAGATGACTGGCCGTGTCTGTCTGTCTGTCTGTCTGTCTGTCTGTCTGTCTGTCTGTCTGTCTGTCTGTCTGTCTGTCTGTCTGTCTGTCTGTCTGTCTGTCTACACTAGACTGAGCCGTGAGGATGACCAGGATTGTTTCTGTGTTGTCTGGCCATCCAGAGTAGAGCAGCGTCACATGTAGAGAATGTCTGGTATGTCAACACTGACACTGACAGTAGTACATCTTATCGTACAGCACCACCTTCTGGCAGAAACTGGCATTACATGTGAAAATGCAAAAACACAAGCACAACTGATCTGCTGGAAGGGTATCTGCGCTGTCATATGGTCATTCATACATGAATTTATACACTCACTCACACACACACAAACACTCACACACACCGACACACACACCCATCCACTCTACCAGAACAGGACAAACAGCCTTGTATAGCTCCCACAATACTAATGAAACACAACACAACGTATCACTAGGACAACCCTAGACTAGGCCTAGACTCCCTTTTCTCCCCCAGCACCCCATTCACCAGAGAGAGAGAGAGAGAGAGAGAGATACAGAGAGAGAGATACAGAGTGAGAGGGGAGAAAGAGGGACAGAGAGAGAGAGATACAGAGTGAGAGGTGAGAAAGAGGGACAGAGTGAGAGGGGAGAGAGAGAGAGACAGAGAGAGACAAAGTGAGAGAGAGAGAGAGAGAGAGAGAGAGAGAGAGATGGGGAGAGAGAGAAAACAGTCAGAGAGAGAGGGGGAGAGAGGGGGAGAGAGAGAGAGATGGGGGAGAGAGAGAGAGAGATGGGGGAGAGAGAGAAAACAGTCAGAGAGAGGGGGCGAAAGAGGGGGAGAGAGAGAGAGAGAGAGAGAGAGAGAGAGAACAGTCAGAGAGAGAGAGGGGAGAGAAAGAGGGGGGAGAGAGAGAACAGTCAGAGAGAGAGAGAGAAAGGGGAGATAGAGAGAGAGAACAGTCAGAGAGAGAGAGGGGGAGAGGGAGAGAGGCGAAAGAGGGGAGAGAGAGAGAGAGAACAGTCAGAGAGAGGGAGAGGGGAGAGAGATAGAGAGAACAGTCAGAGAGAGAGAGGGGGGGGCAAAAGAGGGAGAGAGAGAGAGAGAGAGAGAGAGAGGGGGGGCAAAAAGAGGGGAGAGAGAGAAAGAGAGAGAGAGAGAGAGAGAGAGGGGGGGTGAAAGAGGGGAGAGAGGGAGAGAGAACAGTCAGAGCAGTGTGTTGCTGCCAGGTCAGACTTTCACTTCCTCCAGAAAATGACTCCTTTCTTCTGAAATCGGCACTCTCATCTGTCTCTTCTCCTCCTCCACCTCCTCCTCCATTCATCTCTCTCCTCCCCCCTCCCCTCTCTCTCTTTCTTGGCCTCAGAATTTGCTGTTATAGGAAAGGTTAATTAAGACTCCACTGCCTCCTTCCCCAGTAAATCACTGTTATTGTAAAGCTGTCTACTGACTTTATGTCCTGCTCTGAGATCCCTGCACAGTCCCACCGCAAACCACATCATAAAATGACAAAGTAAAAAGTGCCTTGATATATATGAGATACTGCATGTGTCATAGAGGGAGGGGGCATTAATGTGGTAGTACTTGTCTTCCAGGTAAACACATATATTATGGGTCGCAAATGGCATCCTATTCCCTATACAGTGCACTACTTTACAGCGCTCTATGGGCCCTAGTGCACTGTATAGGCAATAGGATACCATTTGGGATGCATGCAGAGGCTTGTCATGAATCTTTAAGCCTCTATTCCTACCACCCACACTCCTCAAACTCAACTGGAGGGTTTTCTTCTCTCACTCACTCTTCCTTTACCCCCCCCCTCTCTTCCTTTACCCCCCTCTCTCTCTTCCTTTACCCCCCCTCTCTCTTCCTTTACCCCCCCCCCTCTCTTCCTTTACCCCCCCCTCTCTCTTCCTTTACCCCCTCTCTCTCTTCCTTTACCCCCTCTCTCTTCCTTTACCCCCTCTCTCTTCCTTTACCCCCCTCTCTCTTCCTTAACCCCCCTCTCTCTCCCTTTACCCCCTCTCTCTTCCTTTACCCCCCTCTCTCTCTTCCTTTACCCCCTCTCTCTTCCTTTACCCCCCTCTCTCTTCCTTTACCCCCCCTCTCTCTCTTCCTTTACCCCTCTCTCTCTTCCTTTACCCCCTCTCTCTTCCTTTAACCCCCTCTCTCTCTTCCTTTACCCCCTCTCTCTCTTCCTTTACCCCCTCTCTCTTCCTTTAACCCCTCTCTCTCTTCCTTTACCCCCCTCTCTCTCTTCCTTTACCCCCCTCTCTTTCTTCCTTTACCCCCTCTCTCTTCCATTACCCCACCTCTCTTCCTTTACCCCCTCTCTTCCTTTACCCCCCCCCCCCCTCTCTCTTCCTTTACCCCCTCTCTCTCTTCCTTTACCCCCTCTCTCTCTTCCTTTACCCCACCTCTCTCTTCCTTTACCCCCTCTCTCTTCCTTTACCCCCTCTCTCTTCCTTTACCCCCTCTCTCTTCCTTAACCCCCTCTCTCTCTTCCTTTACCCCCTCTCTCTTCCTTTACCCCCTCTCTCTCTTCCTTTACCCCCCTCTCTTCCTTTACCCCCTCTCTTCCTTTAACCCCCTCTCTCTCTTCCTTTACCCCCCTCTCTCTCTTCCTTTACCCCTCTCTCTTCCTTTAACCCCTCTCTCTCTTCCTTTACCCCCCTCTCTCTCTTCCTTTACCCCCTCTCTTTCTTCCTTTACCCCCTCTCTCTCTTCCATTACCCCACCTCTCTCTTCCTTTACCCCCTCTCTTTCCTTTACCCCCCTCTCTCTTCCTTTACCCCCTCTCTCTCTTCCTTTACCCCCTCTCTCTCTTCCTTTACCCCACCTCTCTCTTCCTTTACCCCCCCTCTCTCTTCCTTTACCCCCTCTCTCTCTTCCTTTACCCCCTCTCTCTCTTCCTTACCCCCCTCTCTCTCTTCCTATACCCCCTCTCTCTCTTCCTTTACCCCCCTCTCTCTCTTCCTTTACCCCCTCTCTCTCTTCCTTTACCCCCCTCTCTCTCTTCCTTACCCCCTCTCTCTCTTCCTATACCCCCCTCCCCCCTTTCTCTCCAGTCAAGATTTTGAAGAGTATTTGCTTATCACTCAGAGAGAGGGTTATTTCTTTCAGAAAGCTCAGACCTTTACTAAAATCCCCCACTTACAGAGTCAATCCTCCAGACCTGCCTGTGAATACATGCTATAGATTATAAAGTAACAATCCTAAAGATTACCACTCAGTCACTCCAGGATAATCCTTTATAACCCCAGGTCCCAGCAGACCAGAGGGGGAAAGGGTTAGACACTAAAACACAATGTGTTTGAAATTAGAGATTGCCTTATAATTGTGTAATTAACCAGCAACATGCTGATTTTGTTGTTGTTGTTATATACTGCGGATTATAGGACAGAAGATATAGACAGCACACAGAGAGAAACAGCGAGAGAGTCAGAGACAAAGACAGAGAGACAGAGAGATAGACAGAGACAGAGACAGAGAGATAGACAGAGACAGAGAGAGACAGAGAGATAGACAGAGATAGAGAGAGACAGAGAGAGACAGAGAGATAGACAGAGACAGAGAGATAGACAGAGACAGAGAGAGACAGAGACAAAGACAGAAAGAGACAGAGAGAAATACAGAGAGAGACAGAGACAAAGACAGAGAGAGACAGAGAGATAGACAGAGACAGAGAGAGACAGAGAGATAGACAGAGACAGAGACAGAGAGATAGAGATAGAGAGAAACCAATGCCAGAACCGAACAAGAACCTGACAACCTCAGCACACAGGGGGACAAACACCTGCCTGCAGGTGACAGCATTCCCTCCCACATATGCCACCCTGGGCACAACTATGACAACATAACCAACAAAAATGGGTCACAACTCCTGCAGCTCTGTCGCACGCTGGGTATGTACATAGTCAATGGTTGGCTTTGAGGGGACTCCTATGGTAGGTACACCTATAGCTCATCTCTTGGCAGTAGTACTGTAGACTACTTTATCACTGACCTCAACCCAGAGTCTCTCAGAGCGTTCACAGTCAGCCCACTGACACCCTTATCAGACCACAGCAAAATCACAGTCTACTTGAACAGAGCAATACTCAATCATGAGGCATCAAAGCCAAAGGAACTGAGTAACATTAAGAAATGCTATAGATGGAAGGAATGCAGTTTGGAAAACTACCAAAAAACAATTAGGCAACAACACATTCAATCCCTTTTAGACAATTTCCTGGGTAAAACGTTATACTGTAATAGTGAAGGTGTAAACTTGGCAGTAAAAAATCTTAACAATATATTTGACCTCTCAGCTTCCCTATCAAATCTAAAAATCTCAAATAGAAAACCGAAGAAAATTAACAACAATGACAAATGTTTTGATGAAGAATGCAAAAATCTAAGAAAGAAATTGAGAAACCAGTCCAACCAAAAACATTGAGACCCGGAAAACCTGAGTCTACGCCTTCACTATGGTGAATCACTAAAACAATACAGAAATACACTACGGAAAAACAAGGAACAGCATGTCAGAAATCAGCTCAATGTAATTGAAGAATCCATAGACTCTAACCACTTCTGGGAAAATTGAAAAACACTAAACAAACAACAACACGAAGAATTATCTATCCAAAATGGAGATGTATGGGTAAACCACTTCTCCAATCTTTTTGGCTCTATAACAAAGAATAAAGAGCAAAAACATATACATGATCAAATACAGATCTTAGAATCAACTATTAAAGACTACCAGAACCCACTGGATTCTCCAATTACATTGAATGAGTTACAGGACAACATAAAAACCCTCCAACCCAAAAAAAGGCCTGTGGTGTTGATGATATCCTCAATGAAATGATCAAATATACAGACAACAAATTCCAATGGGCTATACTAAAACTCTGTAACATCATACTTAGCTCTGGCATCTTCCCCAATATTTGAAACCAAGGACTGATCACCCCAATCCACAAAAGTGGAGATAAATTTGACCCCAATAACTACCGTGGAATATGCGTCAACAGTAACCTTGGGAAAATCCTCTGCATTATCATTAACAGCAGACTCGTACATTTCCTCAATGAAAACAATGTACTGAGCAAATGTCAAATTGGCTTTTCACCAAATTACCATACAACAGACCATGTATTCACCCTACACACCCTAATTGACAACCAAACAAACCAAAACAAAAGCAAAGTCTTCTCATGCTTTGTTGATTTCAAAAAAGCATTCGACTCAATTTGGCATGAGGGTCTGCTATACAAACTGATGGAAAGTGCTGTTGGGGGTAAAACATACGACATTATAAAATCCATGTACACAAACAACAAGTGTGCGGTTAAAATTGGCAAAAAACACACACATTTCTTCACACAGGGTCGTGGGGTGAGACAGGGATGCAGATTAAGCTCCACCCTCTTCAACATGTATATCAACGAATTGGCGTGGGCACTAGAAAAGTCTGCAGCACCCGGCCTCACCCTACTAGAATCCGAAGTCAAATGTCTGCTGTTTGCTGATGATCTGGTGCTCCTGTCACCAACCAAGGAGGGCCTACAGCAGCACCTAGATCTTCTGCACAGATTCTGTCAGACCTGGGCCCTGACAGTAAATCTCCAAAATAATGGTGTTCCAAAAAAGGTCCAGTCACCAGGACCACAAATACAAATTCCATCTAGACACTTTTGCCCGAGAGCACACAAAAAACTATACATACCTTGGCCTAAACATCAGCACCACAGGTAACTTCCACAAAGCTGTGAACGATCTGAGAGACAATGCAAGAAGGGCATTCTATGCCATCAAAAGAAACATAAATTTCAACATACCAATTAGGATTTGGCTAAAAATATTTGAATCAGTCATAGAGCCCATTGCCCTTTATGGTTGTGAGGTCTGGGGTCTGCTCACCAACCAAGACTTCACAAAATGGGACAAACACCAAATTGAGACTCTTTACGCAGAATTCTGCAAAAATATCCTCCGTGTACAACGTAGAACACCAAATAATGCATGCAGAGCAGAATTAGGCCGATACCCACTAATTATCAAAATCCAGAAAAGAGCCGTTAAATTCTATAACCACCTAAAAGGAAGTGATTCAAAAACCTTCCATAACAAAGCCATCACCTACAGAGAGATGAACCCGGAGAAGAGTCCCCTAAGCAAACTGGTCCTGGGGCTCTGTTCACAAACACAAACACACCCTACAGAGCCCCTGTCACGATTTCTGCCGAAGTCGTTGCCTCTCCTTGTTCGGGCGGTACTCGGCGTTCGACGTCACCGGTCTTCTAGCCATCATTGATCCATTTTCCATTTTCCATTGGTTTTGTCTTGTCTTCCCACACACCTGTTTTCAATCCCATTCATTACCTGTTGTGTATTTACCCTCTGTTTCCCCTCATGTCTTTGTCAGAGATTGTTTATTGTCAGTGTAGTGTTTTTTGTATAGGTGCGCGACGGGTCTTCGTACCCATATTTGTTTATATTCATGTTTCTATTTAGTGTTATGGAGCATGTTACTTGGACATTATTAAAATACTCCATTTTACACTCCGTTTGACTCTCCTGCGCCTGACTTCCATGCCACCTATACACATCTTTCTGACAGCCCCACGACAGCAGCACAATTAGACCCAACCAAATCATGAGAAAACAAAAAGATAATTACTTGACACATTGGAAAGAATTAACAAAAAACAGAGCAAACTGGAATGCTATTTGGCCCTAAACAGAGAGTACACAGCGGCCGAATACCTGACCACTATGACTGACCCAAAACTAAGGAAAGCTTTGACTAAGTATAGACTCGGTGAGCATAGCCTTGCTATTGAGAAAGGCCGCCGTAGGCAGACATGGCTCTCAAGAGAAGACAGGCTATGTGCTCACTGCCTACAAAATGAGGTGGAAACTGAGCTGCACTTCCTAACCTCCTGCCCAATGTATGACCATATTAGAGAGAATTATTTCCCTCAGATTACACAGATCCACAAAGAATTCGAAAACAAATCCAATTTTGATAAACTCCCATATCGACTGGGTGAAATTCCACAGTGTAACATCACAGCACCATTGTAAATACAACCCATATTTATGCTTATTTATTTTATCTTGTGTACTTTAACCATTTGTACATTGTTAAAATATAATATGACATTTGTAATGTCTTTATTGTTTTGAAACTTCTGTATGTGTAATGTTTACTGTTAATTTTTATTGTTTATTTCACTTTTGTATATTATCTACCTCACTTGCTTTGGCAATGTTAACACATGTTTCCCATGCCAATAAAGCCCCTTGAATTGAATTGAATTGAGAAACAGAGAGAGAGAGAGAGAGAGAGAGAGAGAGAGAGCGAGAGAGAGGGGGGGAGAGACAGAGAGAGAAAGAGAGAGAGAGAGATAGACAGAGAGACAGAGAGGAGAGAGAGAGAGAGAGAGAGAGAGTGTGATATAGATATATACATATATATATATATATATATATATATATATATATATATATATATATATATATATATATATATATATATATATATATAGAGAGAGAGAGAGAGAGAGAGAGAGAGAGAGAGAGAGAGAGAGAGAGAGAGAGAGAGAGAGGAAAAAGCAAGAGAGAGAGGTCAAGGCTGGTATGGTGTGTGTACACAAACATACAGTAGCTACAAGAAAGAGAAGAGAGAGCAGCTGAATGAATAATGCTATCTGATGTTGTTTCTGGTAATACACACACTACAGTACCAGTCACACACACACACTGGGCTGAATACAGTGTAGAGCTGAGCTCTGTCCGTGGTGCTGAAATCCATCAAACTAGGGACTGAACCATATTGTATGTCTGCCTGCTGAATGGCACCATATTCCCTATATAGGGCATTACCTTTTACCACCAGAGCTCTATGCATCCTGGTCAAAAGTAGTGCACTATATAGCAGTGTTGACTATGATGACTCAGCACAAGAGAAATGATGAAGGAAACACAGGAAACACAGACCTAAGACCCTCATACCCTTCCAGAGGAAACACAGACCTACGACCCTCATACCCTTCCAGAGGAAACACAGACCTACGACCCTCATACCCTTCCTTCCAGAGGAAACACAGACCTACGACCCTCGTACCCTTCCAGAGGAAACACAGACCTACGACCCTCATACCCTTCCAGAGGAAACACAGACCTACGACCCTCATACCCTTCCAGAGGAAACACAGACCTAAGACCCTCGTACCCTTCCAGAGGAAACACAGACCTACGACCCTCATACCCTTCCAGAGGAAACACAGACCTACGACCCTCATACCCTTCCAGAGGAAACACAGACCTACGACCCTCATACCCTTCCAGAGGAAACACAGACCTAAGACCCTCGTACCCTTCCAGAGGAAACACAGACCTACGACCCTCATACCCTTCCAGAGGAAACACAGACCTACGACCCTCATACCCTTCCAGAGGAAACACAGACCTACGACCCTCATACCCTTCCAGAGGAAACACAGACCTACGACCCTCATACCCTTCCAGAGGAAACACAGACCTACGACCCTCATACCCTTCCAGAGGAAACACAGACCTACGACCCTCATACCCTTCCTTCCAGAGGAAACACAGACCTACGACCCTCATACCCTTCCTTCCAGAGGAAACACAGACCTACGACCCTCATACTCTTCCTCCCAGAGGAAACACAGACCTACGACCCTCATACCCTTCCTCCCAGAGGAAACACAGACCAACGACCCTCATACCCTTCCTCCCAGAGGAAACACAGACCTACGACCCTCATACCCTTCCTCCCAGAGGAAACACAGACCTACGACCCTCATACTCTTCCTTCCAGAGGAAACACAGACCTACGACCCTCATACTCTTCCTCCCAGGGGAAACACAGACCTACGACCCTCATACTCTTCCTCCCAGAGGAAACACAGACCTACGACCCTCATACCCTTCCTTCCAGAGGAAACAAGGCCTAAATAACAACACTGGCTTGCGCATGTCTGGAGGAGTGTTCTTAGATCTAGGGTCTGCCCGAAATGGTACTCTATTCCCTATATAGTGCACTACTTTTGACCAGAGCTCTAGTCAAAAGTAGTGCACTTTATAGGAAATCGGGTGCCATTTGCGACACATCCTAGATCTAAAAACCTTCCACCTACGGGGTATAAAGAACAACATAAATACAGGTTTAGCTCCTGGTGTCTAAATCACTGTCTGGGCCGTAGTCTCTGGATCTCCTGGTGTCTAAATCACTGTCTGGGCTGTAGTCTGTGGATCTCCTGGTGTCTAAATCACTGTCTGGGCTGTAGTCTCTGGATCTCCTGGTGTCTAAATCACTGTCTGGGCTGTAGTCTCTGGATCTCCTGGTGTCTAAATCACTGTCTGGGCTGTAGTCTGTGGATCTCCTGGTGTCTAAATCACTGTCTGTGCTGTAGTCTGTGGATCTCCTGGTGTCTACATCACTGTCTGGGCTGTAGTCTGTGGATCTCCTGGTGTCTAAATCAATGTCTGGGCTGTAGTCTCTGGATCTCCTGGTGTCTACATCACTGTCTGGGCTGTAGTCTGTGGATCTCCTGGTGTCTACATCACTGTCTGGGCTGTAGTCTGTGGATCTCCTGGTGTCTAAATCACTGTCTGGGCTGTAGTCTGTGGATCTCCTGGTGTCTAAATCACTGTCTGGGCTGTAGTCTGTGGATCTCCTGGTGTCTACATCACTGTCTGTAGTCTCTGGATCTCCTGGTGTCTACATCACTGTCTGTAGTCTCTGGATCTCCTGGTGTCTAAATCACTGTCTGGGCTGTTGTCTGTAGATCTCCTGGGGTCTAAATCACTGTCTGGGCTGTAGTCTGTGGATCTCCTGGTGTCTACATCACTGTCTGGGCTGTAGTCTGTGGATCTCCTGGTGTCTAAATCACTGTCTGGGCCGTAGTCTGTGGATCTCCTGGTGTCTAAATCACTGTCTGGGCTGTAGTCTGTGGATCTCCTGGTGTCTAAATCACTGTCTGGGCCGTAGTCTGTGGATCTCCTGGTGTCTAAATCACTGTCTGGGCCGTAGTCTTTGGATCTCCTGGTGTCTAAATCACTGTCTGGGCTGTAGTCTGTGGATCTCCTGGTGTCTACATCACTGTCTGGGCTGTAGTCTGTGGATCTCCTGGTGTCTAAATCACTGTCTGGGCCGTAGTCTGTGGATCTCCTGGTGTCTAAATCACTGTCTGGGCTGTAGTCTGTGGATCTCCTGGTGTCTAAATCACTGTCTGGGCCGTAGTCTCTGGATCTCCTGGTGTCTAAATCACTGTCTGGGCCGTAGTCTCTGGATCTCCTGGTGTCTAAATCACTGTCTGGGCCGTAGTCTCTGGATCTCCTGGTGTCTAAATCACTGTCTGTGCTGTACTCTGTGGATCTCCTGGTGTCTAAATCACTGTCTGGGCCGTAGTCTGTGGATCTCCTGGTGTCTAAATCACTGTCTGGGCTGTAGTCTGTGGATCTCCTGGTGTCTAAATCACTGTCTGGGCTGTAGTCTGTGGATCTCCTGGTGTCTAAATCACTGTCTGGGCCGTAGTCTGGGGATCTCCTGGTGTCTAAATCACTGTCTGGGCCGTAGTCTCTGGATCTCCTGGTGTCTAAATCACTGTCTGTAGTCTCTGGATCTCCTGGTGTCTACATCACTGTCTGGGCCGTAGTCTCTGGATCTCCTGGTGTCTAAATCACTGTCTGTAGTCTCTGGATCTCCTGGTGTCTACATCACTGTCTGGGCTGTAGTCTGTGGATCTCCTGGTGTCTACATCACTGTCTGGGCTGTAGTCTGTGGATCTCCTGGTGTCTAGATCACTGTCTGGGCTGTAGTCTGTAGATCTCCTGGTGTCTAAATCACTGTCTGGGCCGTAGTCTCTGGATCTCCTGGTGTCTAAATCACTGTCTGTAGTCTCTGGATCTCCTGGTGTCTACATCACTGTCTGGGCTGTAGTCTGTGGATCTCCTGGTGTCTACATCACTGTCTGGGCTGTAGTCTGTGGATCTCCTGGTGTCTAGATCACTGTCTGGGCTGTAGTCTGTAGATCTCCTGGTGTCTAAATCACTGTCTGGGCTGTAGTCTGTGGATCTCCTGGTGTCTAAATCACTGTCTGGGCTGTAGTCTGTGGATCTCCTGGTGTCTACATCACTGTCTAGGCTGTAGTCTGTGGATCTCCTGGTGTCTAAATCACTGTCTGGGCCGTAGTCTGTGGATCTCCTGGTGTCTACATCACTGTCTGTAGTCTCTGGATCTCCTGGTGTCTACATCACTGTCTGGGCCGTAGTCTCTGGATCTCCTGGTGTCTAAATCACTGTCTGGGCTGTAGTCTCTGGATCTCCTGGTGTCTACATCACTGTCTGGGCTGTAGTCTGTGGATCTCCTGGTGTCTAAATCACTGTCTGTAGTCTCTGGATCTCCTGGTGTCTACATCACTGTCTGGGCCGTAGTCTCTGGATCTCCTGGTGTCTAAATCACTGTCTGGGCTGTAGTCTCTGGATCTCCTGGTGTCTAAATCACTGTCTGGGCTGTAGTCTCTGGAGCCATTTTTCTCACCTTTTTACTGATGGAAAAACATCAGCATAGACAGTGCTTCTACATCTGCATTGCTCACTGTTTGGGGTTTTAGGCTGGGTTTCTGTACAGCACTTTGAGATATCAGCTGATGTAAAAAGCGCTTTATAAATACATTTGATTGATTGATTGATCAAGACAGCTGAAAGCCTGGAATTCTAAACACTAATACTCTAACGCTTCTGTGTCTCTCATGTAAATCTGTCAAGGTGGTGACATGTAATTACAGTAATGTGAAGATCCACAACACCCTTTACCCCCCTGCCTTACAGGAAGTGGTCACGTGTAATTACAGAAAAGTGAAGATTCACAACACCCTTTACCCCCCTGCCTTACAGGAAGTGGTCACGTGTAATTACAGTAAAGTGAAGATTCACAACACCCTTTACCCCCCTGCCTTACAGGAAGTGGTCACGTGTAATTACAGTAAAGTGAAGATTCACAACACCCTTTACTCCCCTACCTTACAGGAAGTGGTCACATGTAATTACAGTAAAGTGAAGATTCACAACACCCTTTACCACCCTGCCTTACAGGAAGTGGTCACATGTAATTACAGTAAAGTGAAGATTCACTAAACCCTTTACTCCCCTGCCTTACAAGAAGTGGTTACATGTAATTACAGTAAAGTGAAGATTCACTACACCCTTTACCCCCTACCTTACAGGAAGTGGTCACATGTAATTACAGTAAAGTGAAGATTCACTACACCCTTTACCCCCTGCCTTACAGGAAGTGGTCACATGTAATTACAATAAAGTGAATATTCACTACACCCTTTACTCCCCTGCATTACAGGAAGTGGTCACATGTAATTACAGTAAAGTGAAGATTCACTACACCCTTTACCCCCCTGCCTTACAGGAAGTAGTCACATGTAATTACAGTAAAGTGAAGATTCACTACACCCTTTACTCCCCTACCTTACAGGAAGTGGTCACATGTAATTACAGTAAACATACAGGTTTACTACACCCTTTACCCACCTGCCTTACAGAAAGTAGTCACATGTAATTACAGTAAACATACAGGTTAACTACACCGTTTACCCACCTGCCTTACAGGAAGTGGTCACATGTAATTACAGTAAACATACAGGTTTAATAGACCTTATAGCCTGTTTTACTGTAAGACAGTGGTACAGTTAGACCAGGCTCCATGTTAAAATACAACAAAGAGGATGCCTGTATCCTTCCTGAAAGACTGGGGCTGTTAAAAAAGGTTTAGCTGCTTGTTTTCTAATCACTGTCATCATGTAGGTTAGCTGTTTCTGGAATTGTGATAGAGTGAATTATAAGTGAAATAATCTGACTGTAAACAATTGTTGGAAAAATGACTTGTGTCATGCACAAAGTAGATATCCTAACAGGCTTGCCAAAACTATAGTTTGTTAACAAGAAATTTGTGCAGTGGTTAAAAAACAAAGTTTTAATGACTCCAACCTAAGTGTATGTAAACTTCCAACTTCAAATGTACATGTTAATATATGGATGAGCGATAGCCGTGTGACATAGATAGGCAAGATGCAGTAGATGGTATAGAATACGGTGTATACATATGAGATGAGTAATGTAGGATGTGTAAACATTAGTAAAGTGGCGTTATTTAAAGTGACTAGTAAAACCTTTATTAAATCCATTTATTAAATGTATTGAAGTGGCCAGAGATTTGAGTCTGTATTTTGGCAGCAGCCACTCAATGTTAGTGATGGCTGTTTAACAGTATGATGGCCTTGAGATAGAAGCTGTTTTTCAGTCTCTCGGTCCCTGCTTTGATGCACCTGTACTGACCTCGCCTTCTGGATGGTAGCGGGGTGAACAGGCAGTGGCTCGGGTGGTTGTTGTCCTTGATGATCTTTTTGGCCTTCCTGTGACATCGGGTGCTGTAGGTGTTCTGGAGGGCAGGTAGTTTTCCCCCGGTGATGCGTTGTGCTGACCGCACCACCCTCTGGAGAGCCTTGTGGTTGTGGGATGAGTAGTTGCCGTACCAGGCAGTCATACAGCCCGACAGGATGCTCTGCATCTGTAAAAGTTTGTCAGGGTTTTGGCTGACAAGCCAAATTTCTTCAGCCTCCTGAGGTTGTAGAGGCGCTATTGCACCTTCTTCACCATGCTGTCTGTATGGATGGACAGTTTCAGTTTGTCTGTGATGTGTATGCCGAGGAACTTAAAACTTTCCACCTTCTCCACGTTGAGTGTGAGGTTATTTTCCTGATACCACACTCCGAGGGCCCTCACCTCCTCCCTGTAGGCTGTCTTGTCGTTGTTGGTAATCAAACCTGCTACTGTTGTGTCGTCTGCAAACTTGATGATTGAGTTGGTTGAGTTGGAGGCGTGCATGGCCACGCAGTCATGGGAGAACACAGAGTACAGGAGAGGGCTGAGAACGCACCCTTGTTGGGCCCCAGTGTTGAGGACCAGCGGGGTGGAGATGTTGTTTCCTACCTTCACCACATGGGGGCAGCATGTCAGAAGGTCCAGGACCCAGTTGCACAGGGTGGGTTCGAGACCCAGGGTCTCAAGCTTAATGACGAGTTTGGAGGGTACTATGGTGTTAAATGCTGAGCTGTAGTCGATGAACAGCATTCTTACATTGGTATTTCTCTTGTCCAGATGGGTTAGGGCAGTGTGCATTGTGATGGCAATTGCATCATCTGTGGACCTATTGGGGCGATAAGCAAATTGGAGTGGGTCTAGGGTGTCAGGTAGGGTGGAGGTGATATGGCCCTTGAATAGTCTCTCAAAGCACTTCATGATGACAGAAGTGAGTGCTACAGGGTGATAGTCATTTAGTTCAGTTACCTTAGCTTTCTTGGGAACATGAACAATGGTGGCCCTCTTGAAGCATGTGGGGACAGCAGACTGGGATAAGGATTGATTGAATATGTCCATAAACACACCAGCCAGCTGGTCTGGGCTTGCTCTGAGGGTGCGGCTCTGGATGCCGTCTGGGTCAGCAGGCTTGCGAGGGTTAACACGTTTAAATGTTTTACTCACGTTGGCCATGGTGAAGGAGAGCCCACAGGCTTTGGTAGCGGGCTGTGTCAGTGGCACTGTATTGTCCTCAAAGCGAGCAAAGAATATGTTTAATTTGTTTGGGAGCAAGACGTCGATGTCCGTGACGGGGCTGGTTTTCTTTTTGTAATCCGTGATTGACTGTAGACCCTGCCACACACCAGTATGTTTCGTGTCTGAGACGTTGAATTGCGATTCAATTTTGTCTCTATACTGAAGCTTTGCTTGCTTGATTGCCTTGCGGAGGGAATAGCTACAGTTTGTATTCGGTCATGTTTCCATTTGCCTTGCCATGATTCATCACTGTAGAGAACGCGTTTCCACTGCTCCAGAGTCCAATTGCGGCGATCTTTACAAAACTCCAGCCAATGCTTGGCATTGCGCATGTTGATCTCAGGCTTGTGTGTGGCTGCTCGGCCATGGAAACCCATTTCATGAAGCTCCAGACGAACAGTTCTTGTCCTGAAGTTGCTTCCAGGGGCAGTTTAGAACTCAGTAGTGAGTGTTGCAACCGAGGACAGATGATTTTTACGCGCTACCTGCTTCAGCACTCATTTTATACACCTGTCAGCAACGGATGTGACTGAAATAGCCGAATCCACTCATTTGAAGGGGTGCCCACAGCCTTTTGTATGCCTGGATTTCCGTGTGTTATCACACCCCAGTGCTCGGGTGTTATCCAGACACAGTCCTCAGCCACAGTCACACACTCTGCCTCGCATGCCTCTGGGACCAAACTGGCAGTGTTCATTTCCAAGTCAAAGAGCACCAACATCATAGGAGCATTTCAAATTGGGTGTTAAATGAAAGAGTCTTTTATATATACATTTTTCAACAATTTTCCATCCTACAAATTAGGAAAAAGCAAAAGATTGATTTGTTGTGTTGTCAAACAGATGGAAAGAGTCTTGGAAAACATCTACCAGAAAAAGACTTAAAGTATCATAGATACATCAACACACAGTAGAAGTAAAGACCCCTGACAACTAATCAACACTTCTATTTAGTTGAAGATCATTTTTCTGCCTGCTGTAAGTTTGAGAAATATCACCTTGCGGCTTAATATGGCCCAAACATAGACATCCATGATCCATGGTTCGGACCAGACCAAATCTCAACCAATCATAATACACGGTTCGGACCAGACCAAATCTCAACCAATCATAATCCACGGTCCGGACCAGACCAAATCTCAACCAATCCTAATCCACGGTCCGAACCAGACCAAATCTCAACCAATCATGTGGTAGACGTCTGTTTCACAAGTTTGGACAGCACAGTACAGTAGACTGCAGTAGAGTAGAGTAGAGCAAAGTAAAGTACAGTACAGTAGAGTACAGTAGACTACAGTAGAGTCGAGCAAAGTATTGTACAGTAGAGTACAGTACAGTAGAGTACAATAGAATATAGTAGAGCAGAGCAAAGTAGAGTACAGTACAGTAAAGTACAATACATTAGAGTAGAGCAAAGTAAAGTACAGTAGACTACAGTAGAGAGGAGCAAAGTCAAGTACAGTACAGTAGAGTACAGTACAGTACATTAGAGTAGAGCAAAGTAGAGTACAGTCGTGTACAGCAAAGCAGAGTACAGTACAGTACAGAACAGTACAGTACAGTACAGTACAGTAGAGCAAAGTAGAGTACAGTACAGTAGAGTACAGTACATTAGAGTAGAGTAAAGTACAGTACAGTAGACTACAGTAGAGTAGAGCAAAGTAGAGTGCAGTACAGTAGAGTACAGTACATTAGAGTAGAGCAAAGTAGAGTACAGTCGCGTACAGCAAAGCAGAGTACAGTAGAGTAGAGCAAAGTAGAGTACAGTAGAGTAGAGCAAAGTAGAGTACAGTAGAGTAGAGCAAAGTAGAGTACAGTCACATACAGTACAGCAAAGTACAGTACAGTACAGTACAGTACAGTACAGTACAGTACAGTACAGGTCAGTACAAAGTAGAGCACACCAGAGTTGAGTACACTATACTACTGTACTGAACTATACTTAACTATACTGAACTCTACTATACTCTACTGTACTGTACTGTACTCTATTCTACTGTACTGAACTAAACACCTGTACTGAACTATACTAATGTACTGAACTGTACTGAACTATACTGTACTGTACTGTACTATACTATACTGTACTGTACTGTACTGTACTGTACTGTACTGTACTAAACTATACTGTACTGTACTGTACTGTACTAAACTGTACTGTACTGTACTCTACAGAGCTCTACTATGCTGTACTTTGATGTACAAACTTGTGAAACATAGACGTCGATGATTGGTTCAGATTTGGTCCAGTCCAGATGACCAAATGTGCTCTTGTTTGGTGGCGTAGCTCATTAAATTAAAAGCCAGTATGTCGAATAATTCAAAAAAATATGCAAAGGAGGATATTGCATATTTCTACCTTTGTGTGCAAATTTAGGATAAATGAAGAGAATGTTATTCGTATCCATATTTATGCATTTCTGTGTAGTTAAGATCAGAGACCCATGAAAATCCAATTCACTACCAATTCACTACTCTTTCTCTTTCTCTCTCTTTCTCTCTTTCTCTCTCTTTCTCTTTCTCTATCTCTTTCTCTTTCTCTCTCTCTTTCTCTTTCTCTCTCTTTCTTTTTCTCTCTCTCTCTCTCTGCATGCTGGGAGTGATTGGTGCATGCTGGGAATTGTTTGAGTGAAGGAGTGCGTGTGTTGTGGAGAGTTAGATATTCACAACTTTCTTTCGGTTTGCTATTTCTTGGTGGCATTTTTTGGTTTTCTTCTGTGCATGTTTAAGGTTATTATTTTTGTTGTGGTAGAATTAAGTATTTTGTTTTTCGTATTGAAATTACCCTGATTTTGGCGGGGCTGCCATCCCTTCGGCACGGTTTTAGGTGTGTTACTGAAGCTGCTGTCACGGTGGAGGAGTTTCTGGTCGCCGTAGGAGAGAAGGTAGGCTATGAGAATATTGCTTATGCATCCTGGATGAATAAAGCTGTGGTGGTATTTCTTAAAGAAGAGAGTCTGGTTGATCGTATGGTTGAGCATGGCGTACTTCTTAATGAAGAGTGTCTGGTTGATCGGATGGTTGAGCATGGTGTACTTCTTAATGAAGAGTGTCTGGTTGATTGGATGGTTGAGCATGGTGTACTTCTTAATGAAGAGTGTCTGGTTGATCGTATGGTTGAGCATGGCGTACTTCTTAATGAAGAGTGTCTGGTTGATCATATGGTTGAGCATGGTGTACTTCTTAATGAAGAGTGTCTGGTTGATCGGATGGTTGAGCATGGTGTACTTCTTAAAGAAGAGTGTCTGGTTGATCGTATGGTTGAGCATGGCGTACTTCTTAAAGAAGAATGTCTGGTTGATCGTATGGTTGAGCATGGCGTACTTCTTAATGAAGAGTGTCTGGTTGATCGGATGGTTGAGCATGGTGTACTTCTTAAAGAAGAGTGTCTGGTTGATCGGATGGTTGAGCATGGTGTACTTCTTAAAGAAGAGTGTCTGGTTGATCGTAGGGTTGAGCATGGCGTACTTCTTAAAGAAGAGTGTCTGGTTGGTCGTATGGTTGAGCATGGCGTACTTCTTAAAGAAGAGGGTCTGGTTGATCGTATGGTTGAGCATGGCGTACTTCTTAAAGAAGAGGGTCTGGTTGATCGTATGGTTGAGCATGGTGTACTTCTTCAAGAAGGGTGTCTGGTTGATCGGATGGTTGAGCATGGCGTACTTCTTAAAGAAGAGTGTCTGGTTGATCGTATGGTTGAGCGTGGCGTACTTCTTAAAGAAGAGTGTCTGGTTGATCGTATGGTTGAGCATGGCGTACTTCTTAAAGAAGAGTGTCTGGTTGATCGTATGGTTGAGCATGGCATACTTGTTAAAGAAGAGGGTCTGGTTGATCGTATGGTTGAGCATGGCGTACTTCTTAAAGAAGAGTGTCTGGTTGATCGTATGGTTGAGCATGGCGTACTTCTTAAAGAAGAGTGTCTGGTTGATCGTATGGTTGAGCATGGCGTACTTCTTAAAGAAGAGTGTCTGGTTGATCGTATGGTTGAGCATGGTGTACTTCTTAAAAGAATGTTTATTCAAGTTACGCCGCTTTTTTCTCCGTCAACAAGGGTTACGATTTCAAATGTACCACCGTTTATTCCCAATGAGCTATTGGAGCGCGAGTTATTGAGGTTTGGGAAGTTCGCCAGTTCAATTAAGGTTGTCCCATTGGGTTGCAAACACCCGGCGTTGAAACAGGTTATGTCGTTTCGGCGACAGGTGTTTGTTTTTGGACTCACCGGAGCAGACTTTAGAGTTATCGTTTAAAGTCAAGTATGACAATAGAATGTATATGGCTTATGCTAGTACGGGTAGTCAATGGTGTTTTGAGTGTGGGGATGTTGGTCATAAGCAACATGCTTGCCCGAAAACGGAAAAGGCCGAGGGAGGGGCGCAGGTGGTCATCGTAACGCCTGGGCCCGCTGATGTAGGGAGAGGTGGTCATCGTAACGCCTGGGCCCGCTGATGTAGGGAGAGGTGAGCCGACAGCGGTAGAGCAGCCACAAGCACCTGTTGCTGAGGAACAAGTTATCCGTGTTGAGGGCACGGGGTTGCAACTTGTATTAGAAGGAAATGATATGCTACAGAAAAGTATTGCTGTAGAAGGTAAGGATGTATCTGAAGTGCCAGTTCCTCAGACTGGTGAGCAGGTGCCCAGTATGAGTGCTGGGTTAAAGGAGGGGGTTCATGTGGAGCTAGGCTCCCAGGTAGTGGAGGAGATGCCCACTACAAGTGCTGGGGTTCATGTAGAGCTAGGCTCCCAAGTAGTGGAGGAGATGCCCGCAGCGAGTAATGGGGTACAGGAGGGGGTTCATGTGGAGCTAGGCTCCCAGGTAGTGGAGGAGGTGTCCAGTACGAGTAAAGGGGTACAGGAGGGGGTTCATGTGGAGCTAGGCTCCCAGGTAGTGGAGGAGATGCCCACTACGAGTAACGGGGTACAGGAGGGGGTTCATGTGGAGCTAGGCTCCCAGGTAGTGGAGGAGGTGTCCAGTACGAGTAACGGGGTACAGGAGGGGGTTCATGTAGAGCTAGACTCCCAGGTAGTGGAGGAGATGCCCACTACGAGTAACGGGGTACAGGAGGGGGTTCATGTGGAGCTAGGCTCCCAGGGAGTGGAGGAAATGCCCACTACGAGTGCTGGGGATCATGTGGAGCTAGGCTCCCAGGTAGTGGAGGAGATGCCCACTACGAGTAATGAGGTACAAGAGGGTTTTCATGTGGAGCCAAGCTCCCAGGTAGTGGAGGAGATGCCCACTACGAGAGCTGGGGTTCATGTAGAGCTAGGCTCCCAGTTAGTGGAGGAGATGCCCACTATGAGTAGTGATGTTCAGGTGGGGCTAGTCTCCCAGGTAGTGGAGGAGATGCTTGGTACGAGTGATGAGGTGCAAGTGGGGAGTGTTGAAAGGGATGTGGTAGAGGGGAGTCAGTTGTCTGTGGTCTCAGCTGAGGATCAGGAGAATGATATGGAGATCTCTTTAGATATGACAGCTGCTGGTGATGACTCAGTTTATGATCTAGAGGAGGTAAATGATTTTCTGGATCAGACTTTTGGGAAATCTGTCAAATTGGCAGATTATTTTGATGTTGATAAGTTTGTGAGGTCAGCTGTGATGTTACAGAAGACGGTGGGGTTAGACCAGTTGAGTGAGAAGAATCGGTTTCGCTTGAGGAAATGTATTACTGCTATTGCAGCAGCAAAAGGTGGTGGGAAACGTAGTCAGGTTAAGAGAAGAAGAAAAAAATAATGATGATGATCATACTTCATAGGGTGTCTTTTTTCTCATTGGTTTCTCTGTGGTTTCTTCTGCTTTTCTTTTCTATTTTCTATATGGAAGTACTAAGGGTAGGTTCTCTCAATACTAATGGGGGAAGGGACAGGAATAAGAGGGCTTGGGTATTAGAAGTAATAAAACAGAAAAGACTTAATGTAGTTTTCCTACAGGAGACACATAGCGATGAGGAAAATGAGGTTGACTGGGGTATGTGGTGGGAGGGGCAGCATGTACTCAGTCATGGTACTAATTTCAGTGCTTGGGTGGCAATCTTGTTTTCCTCAGGCTTAGGGGTGACTGTGGTATCTACAACAGAGATTGTCAAGGGTTTTATTGGTCAAGGTGGATGTTATGTTTTTTTGTTTTTTTAATGTTTATGCTCCTAATGAGGGTACAGAGCGTATTGCTGTTTTTGATCAAATAAAGGAAACCTTAAGACAGTGTGACCAAGAAGAATGTATGGTTTTAGGGGGGGACTGGAATTGTACAGTGGATTTTACTGTTGATCGCACTGCTGAAGAACCTCACCTGCGGTCAGCCACTTGCCTGTCTGGTCTATTAACTGAGTTTGAGCTTTCTGATGTGTGGAGAGTAAGGAATGCAAACGTTAGCTAGTACACATGGCTAAAAATTAATGAAGGTCGTGTCAGTGCAGCAAGGTTAGACAGGTTGTATGTATCTGAGCAATACTGGAGTAGGGTTGGAAAGTGTGCCATTACTCCTGTGGGTTTCTCATCATATTGTTACTGTTGATATTCACTTGTCCTGTCCATGAAGGTCATCACCTTACTGTTATTTTAATGTTAAATTGTTACATGATGTCATGTTTTGTGAAAGGTTTTTGTTGTTTTGGGAAAAATGGAGGGTTATAAAGGGGAATTTTGAGTCCTTGAGACAATGGTGGGAGGTTGGGAAGGCCCAAATACGAGTATTTTGTCAACAGTATACTGCTCTGTCTCAAATTGAAGTTAAAGAGACTATCAAGGCCCTTGAACAGGACATCAAGTCTATTGAATTGAAGTTGCTCACTCAGAACGACCCTGGACTAGTCATGAATTTACAGGACAAGAGACATGAACTGAGGTCGGTTCTGCATGAAAGAGTGAAGGGTGCCTTGATTAGGTCTTGTTTTGCTTCTCTCACGGATATGGATGCTCCTAGTGCTTTTTTTTAACCTAGGACAGTCGACATTTCAACGTAAACAGATGGTCTACCTTTGTCTACCTGATGGGAAGGTGACCACGAATGATATTGAAATGCGTCAACTTGCTGTGGATTTCTACTCGTCCCTTTATAAGGCGGAGGATTGTGACTCTCTGTGTACTGAACAGTTGTTACACGGACTTCCTCAATTGGGACCTGAGCAGAGAGTTGCTTTGGACTCTGACATTACACTGCAAGAGCTGTCCACAGCAGTTATGCAGCTCTAAACAGGCCGAGCCCCTGGCATCGATGGTTTACCATCTGAGTTTTATAAGCACTTTTGGGGGTCTATTGGGGAGGATTTTTATGAAGTGGTGTGTGAATCTATTCATGAGGGTTCTCTTCCTGTATCCTGTAAATGTGCGGTGCTTTCACTGTTGCCAAAAAAGGGGGATTTGGCTCTCATAAAAAATTGAAGACCTGTTGCTTTGCTGTGCGCAGAATACAAAATTGTTTCTAAATGTCTCTCAAACAGGTTGAAAGAGTATCTGGGATTGTTGGTCCACAAGGACCAGTCCTACTGTGTACCTGATCGCTCTATTGTTGACAACTTGTTTCTGATAAGAGATGTTTTAGACATTTGTAAACTGTCTGATGTAAATGTGGGTTTACTTTCGTTGGATCAGGAGAAGGCTTTTGATCGTGTGGACCATCAGTACTTGTTTAAAACAATGAAAGCCTTTGAGTTTGGGGATGTTTTTCTGTCTTGGGTGAATTTACTGTATGCTGGGGCCTCGTGTATGGTGAAGGTGGGGGGTGGTTTGAGTTGCCCCATCCCTGTCCAAAGGAGCATCAGGCAGGGATGCCCAATTTCAGGGCAGTTATATAGTCTGGCGATTGAACCAGTGCTTTGTTTTTTAAGAGCGAAGCTTACCGGTTTCTCTGTGCCAGGAGTAATGAAGGGTCCCACGATAGCACTGTCTGCGTATGCAGATGACGTGATAGCTTTTATTACAGGGGGTGAGGATGTTAAGGTTCTCTCAAACACTTTAAAGGTGTATGAGGGGGCCTCTTCAGCTAGAGTCAATTGGGGAAAGAGTGAAGCGCTGTGGGCAGGTCAGCTTCAGATGGGGTCCACTCCACGGTTAGGAAGGAAGGTCGTCGATGAGGTCTGCGAATCCTTGCCAGTGCTTCATCTGCAGTATGTGACTGACACTTCCAATTCTGATCGGTGGAAGGAGGGTCTGGATTATGTTCCCTGCACTGATTGTTAGTGCTGCGATGGGGGCATTTGAAGAGGACGTGGGGATGCTGCTTTCCTTCGATACCCCGAAGCTGGAGGAGTTCAAGGAGGTGGGAAAGAAGGCCATGTACAGAATATGTGTAAAGGTGTCCCATGCCTCTTCCCTGGAAGGGGTAAAATCGACGAGGTGGGCGGATGTGCTTGGTCCAGGTGCCTCTCCAAAAGGCTGTTGGCGATCAATATACAAACTGCCTATTGATAAGAGGACAGCTGACCTCCAATGGAGGATAATACATGGAGCCATAGCCACCAACATGCATCTGGTACACCTGGACCCTACTGTTGGGGAGGGGTGTCCATTCTGTGCTGAGTCTGAAACTCTGGCACATCTGTTTTTACTGTGTCCCAGGTTGGTTGGGATGATTGAACTGATCAGTGATTGGTTCTCAACATTGGGGGAGGTTTTCTCTTCCCAACTGTATATATTTGGGCCAAAGTACAGGTTCAGTCAAAAGGATGTAGTTGTGTTGCTTAATTTTGTGTTAGGTTGCAGCAATATTAGCGATAAGGAAGACCAGAAAGAACAGCATTCGGGGACAGGGGTCTGTGGATGTGGTGGGAATGCTGGAGGGAATGTTGGCAGCGAGACTAAGGGTTGAGTTTGCCTATTATTATCTTGTCAACAATATTGATCTGTTTTTGAGTATATGGGGTATTCAGAGGCTGTTGTGTTTAGTTACTGTGGAGGAGGAATTGGAGTTGTGTTTTTAATTGATGTCTAACTGTGGTTTTGTATGAGTATTTATTGTGTGGTGGGCCCCCAGACCCAATAAAGAGTATTTAAAACTCAAACTCTTTCTCTCCCTCTCTCTCTCTCTTTCTCTTTCTTTTTCTTTCTTTCTCTCTCTTTCTCTCTTTCCTCACACACCCACCCACCCACACCCACCCACCCTCACACACCCACACTCACACACTCACACACCCACCCACATACACACACACCCACACCACCACACACTCATATGTTCACCCACCCATCACACACACCCTGGGGAGAACACACCCTGGGGAGAACTTGGGGAGCGTATGGGGAGAACTTAGCTCTGCTCCACTAGGCCGATATTGAGGGTCAGTGCCG
>NC_088243.1:81063741-81161241 GCF_036934945.1 Oncorhynchus masou masou
GAGACCAGAGATCCGTGAGGGAGGAAACGAGCTGGAACTGCTCGTTCTATGACCGCATCACTTTCACCCAGACAGACAGCAAGAGCCGAGCATGGTCCGTTAAACCGTTATAACAGCGCGCGGCGGAGAAGTGTGGTGTCCATGACAACGCGCCTTTTGCTTCCGCGTTCAGACAGTCATCTGCATGGTGTAATTTCATCCCGATTCGCGCTGGCAGGCCACTACAGGAGGTTGTGCGCCTCTTTTCCCGGATATCTGACGAGTGGGTAGGGAGGGGCTGGAGGGGTACGGGGTAGTGTGTGGCGGAGTTGGAAAATGCCTTGTCTTGGCGTGATTCAAAATTAACCTTTACACCCCCCCATCTTCTTAATTAACCTAGATCATTTGATAATTTAAAGAGCAGAGTAAAGCGAAGTAGCCTGGATAGTTCCATAATTTAGAGAGCGAAGTGAAGGGGAAATTCCGCACCTGTTTGAGGACAGAGGTTGATCAAAATAGCCTAATTTATATATAGTTAAAAGTAAAGCCACCGTGTTTCAGCTCTTGGCCTTCATGAGTTTTAGGCTAGGCTACAGAAGAAAATATATGAATAATGTTTTCAATAAACTGACAAATAGCCGAGATGATGATGGTGATAAATTCTTGTCAAGCAAGCCTCAATGAACAGGCTACAAAGTAGTTTGTATTGGATCTCTTCTCCGGATGTTTAGCCTACTAATTGATGATCCGGGTAAACCAGTGAAGATGGAAACTCCTGACAGGTCCACGAGGTCCAAGGGAATTACATCATGGTTTATGGCGACATCTCTTGGTCAACATCGATATTGCTAATATTCTACAATTATTATACTTCCATAGAACACTTTGTGTGTTTACAAAAATTCACGGACGAAGGCGATGCGCGCAAATTAGTGGCAGTTCTGATAGAACACCAGCAAAAAAAGCCTCTATTTACATGTTGCTTATGAATGCATTTCGGACTACTTTTAGATTAGATATAATGTGTGTCATCATCACAAATCAACTGCATTATACTTAAAAAAACACATCAAACAGTAAAATGGCTCTTTGGATAGCTTTTGTTATAGCCTAAATCAGGGGTGTCAAAGTCAAATGGACGGAGGGCCAAATAAAAAATTTAGCTACAAGCCGAGGGCCGGACTGTTCGAATGTTCATTGAAAATTTTTTAAATGACGCATATAGTCTAGTGAACCTAATTGAACCTACTGAAAACCTAACAAATATATTCCAATATGATCAGATAAATAAAGCAATATTTTCTTATGGCTCTGTCAGTAATCTTTAATTTTCAACAGACACAAAAGACAAATTTCCTTTATATAAAAATCCCCATAACATGAACATTAAATGAAAGAAACCGGTATTCAAGGCACCATCAGTAGCCTATATTTTCTATTTTAGCAAAAGTGGGCTAAATTTACTTCAAAGAAAAAAACAATAATAGCAATTTTCTATCATCCACTCAACTGAAATATTTTTAAAATATAATTGGATTGAAATACAATAAAATAAAGTGCAAAAATCTATTAATCAAAAACAACACTTTGTTTAAGGAGAAGTAACATGCAGTGAAAACAAATATTAAACTTTAACTTTTAAACTTGAACTGAGTAAAAACTCTAAATATGTGATTGCACAGTAATGTTCACTTGTTTGAGGTTGAGGGTGATACTTGGTGGTGTCCCATCTTTTCCACAAGTTCATCAATGTTCGGGGTAAGGCTCTGAGCTGAGGAAATCCTCAGAATTGAGTGGAGGTGTTCAGCAGTAAGTCGACTTCTGTGTGATGTTTTGTTCAGGTTCATCAAAGAAAAAAGTTGTTCACACAGGTATGTGCTGCCAAACATAGACAACGTTTGAGCAGCCTGGATGCGCAGCTGGGGCATTGTGTCGGGGAGGAAACGGGCGAACTCCGCAGCACCCACTGCCGCATATTTTGCCCTCAGTGCATCATTGCATTGGAGGTCAATCAACTCCATTTGGAGGTTTGGTGGTGAGCTTTCCACGTCAACAGCAAATGGGTTACCGAGCAGTTCCAACCTGCTTTTTTGTGCTTCAAAGTCAGCAAATCGGCGTCGAAAGTCAGCGGCAAGCATACCTATTTTATCAGCCAACTGTGCGCTCGGGAACGCACTGGTAGAGAGCTTCTCTTTCATGGTCTGGCAGCTGGGAAAGTGGCTCAAATTTTCTTTCCGCATCTGCGTCTCCCACAGAGTCAGTTTGGTTTTAAATGCCTTCACTGTACTGTACATATCAGAGATGACATGATCCCGACCCTGCAGCTGCAAGTTCATTGCATTCAGATGACTCGTAATGTCACACAGAAAAGCCATTTCACACAGAAACATTTCGTCTCGGAGTTGTGTTGTGTCTTTCCCTTTGCTGTCCAAGAACAGACAAATCTCCTCACGAAGCTCGAAACATCTTTGAAGCACCTTTCCCTGGCTTAGCCATCGCACCTCTGTGTGATAAGGCAAATCACCATGCTCCGTTTCTAACTCCGTCAGAAATGCCTTGAACTGGCGGTGATTCAAACCTTTGGCTCTGATAAAGTTAACTGTGCGCGTGATGATGCTCATTACATGCTCCATTTTCAAGGCTTTACCGCACAACGCTTCCTGGTGTATGATACAATGATAAGCTGTCAGCTCACCTGTCGCGTTTTCCTCTTGCATCTTTTCCCGTATCTTCGCCACCAGTCCGCTCCTGTGTCCACACATCGCAGGTGCTCCGTCGGTTGTCAAACCCACGAGTTTTTCCCAAGGCAGCTCCATCTCATTTACACATCTTGACACCTCTTCATACAAATCATGCCCCGTAGTTGTGCCATGCATAGGACGTAAAGCCAAAAACTCCTCTGTCACGCTTAGGCTGGAGTCCACTCCGCGGATGAAAATTGACAACTGGGCAATGTCAGAAATGTCGGTGCTCTCATCCACAGCCAAGGAATATGCAATGAAATCTTTTCCCTTTTTCACAAGCTGCTCTTTTAGATTGATGGACAACTGGTCTACTCTCTCGGCAATGGTGTTTCTGCTCAGACTCACATTTAAAAAGAGTTGCCTTTTTTCTGGGCAAACTTCGTCACAAACTTTAATCATGCAGTTTTTGATGAAATCCCCTCCGTAAATGGCCGGGCTGATTTAGCGATCTCTTCTGCCAAAATAAAACTGGCCTTGACAGCAGCCTGGCCTTGTGATTTGGCTTTTTTGAACAGAGCCTGTCGAGATTTGAGGCCTCGTTTTAATTCCTCTGCCTTTTGTAGCCTTTGTTCCATGTCCATATTCTTGTTTTTGTCCGCGTGTTTCGTTTCATAATGTCGTCTCAGATTATACTCTTTCAGTACCGCCACACTTTCTCCACACAGAAGACACACAGGTTTTCCAGCTACCTCCGTGAACATATACTCCGACTCCCACCTTGTTTGAAACCCCGGTTCTCAGTGTCCACCTTCCGTTTTGCCATTTTTGATGGGTATCTGAAAGTTAATTTTACTGTGATGCTGACGACTGCTGTGCCAATAAATATTGAAATGAAGCAGCCTACTGCTCGGTGCGTCACCGTTGCATTGTGGGAAATGTAGTATTGGTGCGTGTAAAAGATCTGCGGGCTGCCGGCTTGCTGCGGTCTGCGGGCCGGTTCTAATAATAAATCAAGATCATCCCAGGGGCCGTAAAAAACCTTCTCGCGGGCCGGATGTGGCCCGCGGGCCTTGACTCTGACATATGTGGCCTAAATCAATGAGTGTTAGCATTCTAGCTAACAACTGCTGCATCCAAAATAGTTATTTTGCAAAGATCACAACCAAATATAATCTTAGCTACTGTTCAAGATATAATCAAAACATAATTGTAAGCCTATGAGAACGCAGTATCATCTGGATATGTTCAACATTCCCCTTCTGCTACCATTTCTGTCAAGCCGTCTACACATACAGTTTGATGCATACGTTCAGAGGTGGAAAAAGTACCCAATTTCCATACTTCTCATACAATTCTCTTTAAAAGTAAAGATACCACAATAGAAAATGACTCAAGTAAAAGTGAAAGTCACTCAGTAAAATAGTACTTGAGTAAAAGTCTAAAAGCATTTGGTTTTAAATGTACTTAAGTATCAAAAGTAAATGTAATTGCTAAAATATACTTAAGTATCAAAAGTTAAAGTATAAATCATTTCAAATGTCTTATATTAAGCAAACCAGACGGCACCATTTTCTTGTTTTTTTGTATTTATTTACGGAGAGCCAGGTGCACACTCCAACAATCAGACATAATTTACAAATGAAGCATGTGTGTTTAGGGAGTCTACCAGATCAGAGGGAGTAGGGATGACCAGGGATGTTCTCTTGATAAGTGCGTGAATTTGACCATTTTCCTGTCCTGCTAAATTTGAGTGTACTTCTCGCGGGATTCGTGTGTGAACTAATCGGAGCGGAAGTACAATGAAGGTCTCTTTTCCGCCGGCCACAGAGGAGTTATCGGCAGGGTAAGAATTCCTGGTTGACAATTTCACCAACGTAATCAACATCCATCCTATGTTATACACTTTTGTACATCCCCCAAAGTACATGTAAAGTCAGGTACCCCTGTTATGATTCTATAGTGGTCAGTATTGGAGACAAATTGTGTATTAATAGCTTTATCAAACGTCCCGTAATCTGCATCCCTCAACCTGTGCTGGCAAGCTACCAATTCTAGAGAATGGCTGGAAATTCAACTGAGCCTGAACGTTAATTACACGATATGTTCGCGTAGTGTTTCGTTTCCAGAAACCCAAGGCATTGATTTGTAGTTTGTCTTTCGTTAACACTGAAGTCAACTGCGCTTGACAATCATCTAACATGGCTACCTAGCTATGTGGCTAATGCTAGCTGTGTGTACCCATGTAATGTTGAATGCATGGACATGACGCGTGTATAACCGATAATAGATCTGTGTGTAAACTTCTAGTTAGTGGTCTCGGTGATTGTCCCTGGATTGTTCAATCTTAGTTCTGCTGTTTGTTGGGCCTCAAGTCTAACTAACGTTAGCTGTTGTAGCTAGGTAGTGACATGAGATCCAGAAAAGGACTGTCTAGCTAACGTTACCCATCTATGTAGCTAACTAGCTTCACCTTAATAACATTTTGCAGCTTGAGGTGCTCGCTTATAAGGCTAGCGAACAAACGTTATCTTTCAGGTGGGAAATCTCTTGGCTCTGTCACTTTGTGTTGTACATAAACTATGCTGTGGTGTTGGTTTGTTACTTGTAACAAACACATAGCCGAAATGACAAATGCTTGACATGTAGCAAGTCGTCAGTCACTGCTAACCCTCTAATCTGATTGTTGGCAATTGTGTTTGCCCTGCAGCCATCAACATGAAGCTGAATCCATTTGTGACATCCTCGAGGCGTAAGAACCGCAAGAGGCACTTCAATGCCCCCTCACACATCCGGAGGAAGATCATGTCCTCCCCCCTCTCCAAGGAGCTCCGTCAGAAGTACAATGCCAGGTCCATGCCCATCCGCAAGGACGACGAAGTCCAGGTAAAGACCCCCAGAACCACGCGTTTCAACAGACTTTATACAAATTCTGAGATTGCCTAACTAGCTGCTACTAACATGCATGAGGAACTACATAAAAATCCAGCCCTGTAGTACAGGCCAGACCTGAACTAACACCTGATTTCAGATCAATTCAAATTAGCGTTAGGATTTTGTTCACGTGGGTGATGTCGTTTTTCATGTCATTTTCCATTTTTGTGCTGTGCAGGTTGTCCGTGGACACTACAAAGGCCAACAGATTGGCAAGGTAGTGCAGGTCTACAGGAAGAAGTACGTAATCTACATTGAGCGTGTGCAGAGAGAGAAGGCCAACGGAACCACGGTGCACGTCGGCATCCACCCCAGCAAGGTGAGGCTCTATCATTTACCTGTAGTCACACGCATGTACTTAGTTTGTTTATGTGTATAGATGTATTATATATGACTTCTGTACCATGTTGGATCATCATTGTTTTAGTTTCGCAACTCAATTTGAGTGGTTCAAATTGTTATTTTGTATTGTATCATTGTGGAGTGTAGAGAAAAAATGCATCTAAATAACTACCCTTCTCAGCAGCTACCTGTTGATGGGTACCTGTTGGAATGTTTAAATACATCCAGCTTTTACAGTGTCCAAGCTCAGTGGTCACGTTCAGTTGGTGCAATTGGGAGATTTTTTAATATTTTTTAAACGGAACAAAGTTGCGTGTTTCTGTTGGACAAGTCTGGGTGACACCTCGGTTTCAAGACGTTTTCTCCCACCCTCTGACGTTCTCCAACGTACTTTGAGACGGAGGAGCGAAATCAAGGAACAGTTAATTGAGAAAGAGTTCAACTGTTTCGGTAGGGTGCCTGGTGAGGGTAAATTGAGCGAATGTAGATATTTGCCAATCACCACTGGTTTCAACTTTTGGATGTCATGGCAATGGGTGTATTTCTGTTACGAAGGAAGATTAGTTGAATGTAGTCAGCCTGACTGGTTTGAACAACATGTAGTAAGACAGGCACCCAATGTATGCTGAGCTGGGGAGGAAACATTGACTACATGCTAGTGCTCCACTTACTGCATTTACCTGACATGTAGGACATTGTCTAGGCTCAATGTTAAATTGTGAAACTGAAGATAAGGTTTTAACCTAGGCTCCAGACAGTTTTGGCCATCCTTAGTAGTAATACATTTGATATGATTCCCCGGGTCTTCTGTAGAATTAGAGGGCTCTTCTCGTTCGTCTAATAGAATGGCTCTCCATGTTATGTCTGGCCATGTATTTGTCATTTCTGATTGGGGTTGCAGATAAAGTCCACTGTTTTGCAGAAACTCACAATTTATCTTCCTAAGCCTGGCTGGCTTCTGATGTAGCTAGACTAGTATTGTGGCTGAGATGTTTCTTCGTGATGAGAAATTCATTTTGGATTTCACAATCAGTTTTTTCACCGCTGTTTTTATCGAAATCAACTGAGAATCAATCCTCACATCTCTCTCTTTCCTCCCAGGTTGTGATCACCAGGCTAAAGCTGGACAAGGATCGCAAGAAGATCCTGGAGCGTAAGGCTAAGTCCCGCGCTGACGGAAAGGAGAAGGGCAAATACAAGGAGGAAACCATTGAGAAGATGGCAGAGTGAAAATCTATTGCTTACAATAAACTGCTGTACAAATCAATTTCATTGTCTGTCGTAAATGGAAGAATTGCAGTACAGTACTGCACCGTGGGCAAGCCACAGGTATGGGGATGTTCTTGTTTAGCCTAGTTATACTCTGGTTTAGCATGCTGGAACCAGCCTGATTGCATGATGGTTCACATTCTTTGTGCACACTTTTCTTTTCCAATTACGTTTTCATGTAACGAATAAAAATCAAAA
Source organism: Oncorhynchus masou masou (assembly GCF_036934945.1). Taxonomy (NCBI): domain Eukaryota; kingdom Metazoa; phylum Chordata; class Actinopteri; order Salmoniformes; family Salmonidae; genus Oncorhynchus; species Oncorhynchus masou. The sequence goes on from NC_088243.1 coordinate 81,071,145, forward strand.
GTTCAATATGTTTCCATCACATTTTGAACTCTACGGATAGTTTTGTTAAACTTGCCTTAAATAGCAAATGTGTCTACTCTGGTCTTGGCACCTGCGCTCTCACCAACAGCTCGCAGATACAGTGGGGGTAGTCTAGTTGACATAATGCGATTATGGATAAGAGCAAGACTGTTTTTCACAAGCATTGCTCCATGTCACTAGATTGAGACCATCGATATTTATTGAATAGGAGCATCAATTTCACCGTGCACTTTCACCACCCCGTGAAGTTCATAATGTATTTAGTCTAGCCAATTGTATTTACCTAGGCAAGTCAGTTAAAAATATTTACATGGACGGCCTAACCCGGACGACGCTGGGCCGGTTGTGTGCCGCCCTATGGGACTCCCAATCACGGCCGGTTGTGATACAGCCTGGAATCAAACCAGTGTCTTTAGTGACGCCTCTAGCACTGAGATGCAATGTTTTACCGCTGCGCCACTCGGGAGCATGCTTTCCCGAGTTGTAGTGGGAGGACCACAACATGCCATCGCTTGACAAATTTAGTTCGATATGATGGTATATCAATATTTGCGCATAAAAAAGGTTTCCGTCGCATAACAAACTTTACCAACACAAAAAGACCCCTCCACGTCTGACGAACAAATGATCTGTCGGCATTATACAATTGTACCAAAACTTGCTGGTTTTAATCCGTTTGGACTTTATTCACATAAAAAATGTGTGGATGGAAACGTGGTTACTGTATGAGTGCTGATTTAGGATCACCCAGTATCCCCTGCTATCATGATCTAATCTAAATGTCAAATCGTATCAATTTAGCACGAGACTGTTAATAGGGGCCCAAAACTGGCAGTTTTCTGCCAATATAAACCCAAACTTTAGCCAAGGAAAATGTAAAGTTTCGTATGAATGAAATATTTGGATGGCTTTAGACTTCATTTAATAACGAAGGGAGAGTAGAGATCGTCGGCTTGTAGTCCTAAAAACCGGAAAACATACCTCTGGTTCGTTCAGACATTCCTATGTGGAAAGAATATAGTTTTGAGGTTTGGGAGATTTTGTAAGATCAGGTTTAGGATATCTTGTACTTTTTGTTTCTATGAGATAATATCAGCCAGTTAACATTACTTTTATGAATTATTAAGCCTTTTTTATTACGTAAATTCACAAAAAGTAAAGTTAGGTGATGACGCCTATCTCATTGAACAAAATGTAGAAGATCTCCTAAACCTGTGTTACCACAGACCTTATTTTCGGCGTTTATCCAAAAACACTACAAAAACAAAAATTTCCCATAGGATCAAGTTTCCTCTATAAAACACTGGCCTAGGATCAGTTTATGAAACACTTTTGGTACCGCAACACGCCCAGTTTACTGTGGCGACATCATGTGATCCATTCTTCCGAGTCTGGGGGCCTGGCAACAGTTCGCTATTTCGGCTTTGAGTAGCGTTGCCAAGTGTATACGTTTACTTTTTCTACTTTTAAAACTATTTCCAAAAGCCAGACATGGCGGCGCTTAGTTTTGTAATTCCCATGTCGGTAATGACTCTGTTTTGGGGGATTATTGGTGGAGTTTTGCCGTGGTTTATCCCCAAAGGACCGAACAGAGGGTAAGTAAATTAGCTAGCTAACGTGATAGAAAAACACTAACGTTATTTAGCTAATTTACATGTTGCTAACTATAAAAGGTGGTAGTAGTAAGCTCTAGTTTTAACTAGAATAAAATGTAACATTTGACAATGTTTTGAAACTTCTTTGTCCTTGTTGGATAAAGAATTAATGGAACATAGACAAATCAAGATGTCATTTTGGAACTTCCCCAGTCCATGTCTAGTGCCCATCTGCTCTGTCACTTGCAGGTGACTCAAGTTGGCATGATGAAGCCCTATCTGCATGAACTAGGTCTAGTGGAACATCTGAGAAATGAGCACTTGTTATAATAAACCATAGATATGAGTAATGTTTTTTTGTAGGGGTACAAATGTATAGCTTAATGTCTTGTTACTGCTTTGTAGTAATGTTTTGGTCCAGTGGAATAATGCCTCTTTCCCTCCTCCACAGAGTGATAGTTACCATGTTGGTGCTAACTGCTGTCTGCTGCTACCTGTTGTAAGTTTAGTCCCCCCAGGAATGTAGCAGAATATTTCACAGTATCACTGAGGGTCCTTCTTGTATTACTTTGGCTCAGTTGGTTGGAACAAGGTGCAGGCGGGCAACATCAGGGGTGTATTCATTACGGAAACCCTTTACTGTTTATGAACCAAACAGAACAAAACTGTGAGGGACTTAGCTGAATTTGTTGACTAGAAACTCTTAATGATTACACCCCAGTGTTGTGTGTTTGAGTCTCGCATCATGCACAATGTTAGGCCTAGCTAAGTTGCTTTCCATGGAAGTGTGAAACTGGACTATTAGCTTATATTTGGAGATAGTTATGTGCTATGCATATGTCCCACACAGACACCGAGAGAGAACACTTTACCCTTAGGTTATTCTCCATACTCATTGATTGGGCCAACTGCAGCTCGATTTCAATGTCCCAACTTCAATACATAGTGCTTACCAGTCTGTTACAGATGTTGACACCCTCAAAGTTCATGGTCAGTTTTGACAATAGAGAAAAAAAGTGTAGGCCTAGAGTACACCTGTTGCTTGTACGGTAGTGAATGACCCCAGAGGATTGTAGTTAATGACCCCAGAGGATTGTAGTTAATGACCCCAGAGGATTGTAGTTAATGACCCCAGAGGATTGTAGTTAATGACCCCAGAGGATTGTAGTTAATGACCCCAGAGGATTGTAGTTAATGACCCCAGAGGATTGTAGTTAATGACCCCAGAGGATTGTAGTTAATGACCCCAGAGGATTGTAGTTAATGACCCCAGAGGATTGTAGTTAATGACCCCAGAGGATTGTAGTTAATGACCCCAGAGGATTGTAGTTAATGACCCCAGAGGATTGTAGTTAATGACCCCAGAGGATTGTAGTTAATGACCCCAGAGGATTGTAGTTAATGACCCCAGAGGATTGTAGTTAATGACCCCAGAGGATTGTAGTTAATGACCCCAGAGGATTGTAGTTCATGACCCCAGAGGATTGTAGTTAATGACCCCAGAGGATTGTAGTTAATGGTCCCAGAGGATTGTAGGTAAGGGTCCCAGAGTACACCTGTTGCTTGTACGGTAGTTAATGACCCCAGAGGATTGTAGGTAAGGGTCCCAGAGGATTGTAGGTAAGGGTCCCAGAGGATTGTAGGTAAGGGTCCCAGAGGATTGTAGGTAAGGGTCCCAGAGTACACCTGTTGCTTGTACGGTAGGTAATGACCCCAGAGGATTGTAGGTAAGGGTCCCAGAGTATTGTAGGTAAGGGTCCCAGAGTACACCTGTTGCTTGTACGGTAGTTAATGACCCCAGAGGATTGTAGGTAAGGGTCCCAGAGGATTGTAGGTAAGGGTCCCAGAGGATTGTAGGTAAGGGTCCCAGAGTACACCTGTTGCTTGTACAGTAGGTAATGATCCCATTCAATATAACCTGTTAGTCCTGAGATGCCATTTAATTTCATAGTTAATTATTTAGCTTTCAAAGTTGTCAGGCGAGCGATAACCATGCCGTGTTACTTTGCCATATCTCCACCAGGGGCCAGTGCAGGCCATGTGATGGGGATAGTCTACAGCAGCTGAGGGAAGAAAGTAGCGTGCTATGTTGTCTCCTTCAGTCTGCTGTACTGAGTGCTTAGTTGGTTTCCTCTATTATAGCTGGCCCTGCTGTCATGTTCCTCCATTACTATAGAGTAGAACAAGAATGTCTAAAAGTGAAAGACATGTACAAGTATCTTTATTCTTCATTTAGATCCCCATGATATGCCTTAGATGCTGCTATTCTTCCTGGGGAGCACAAACAAAGCCATTACACATAACAGAAGCCATGACAGAGATGTGTAGTTATGTAATCATTTGTATGTGTTGTATGTTTCCAGCTGGCTGATAGCGATCCTGGCCCAGCTCAACCCTCTGTTTGGACCAGCTCTAAAGAATGATACCATCTGGTACATGTACTACCACTGGTCCTAGTCTACCAGCCCTCGACCCCTCTCCTGCTACAGGTAAACCCACTGGCCCTAGTCTACCAGCCCTCGACCCCTCTCCTGCTACAGGTAAACCCACTGGCCCTAGTCTACCAGCCCTCGACCCCTCTCCTGCTACAGGTAAACCCACTGGCCCTAGTCTACCAGCCCTCGACCCCTCTCCTGCTACAGGTAAACCCACTGGCCCTAGTCTACCAGCCCTCGACCCCTCTCCTGCTACAGGTAAACCCACTGGCCCTAGTCTACCAGCCCTCGACCCCTCTCCTGCTACAGGTAAACCCACTGGCCCTAGTCTACCAGCCCTCGACCCCTCGACTGCTACAGGTAAACCCACTGGCCCTAGTCTACCAGCCCTCGACCCCTCGACTGCTACAGGTAAACCCACTGGCCCTAGTCTACCAGCCCTCGGCCCCTCGACTGCTACAGGTAAACCCACTGGCCCTAGTCTACCAGCCCTCGGCCCCTCGACTGCTACAGGTAAACCCACTGGCCCTAGTCTACCAGCCCTCGACCCCTCGACTGCTACAGGTAAGCCCACTGGCCCTAGTCTACCAGCCCTCGACCCCTCGACTGCTACAGGTAAACCCACTGGCCCTAGTCTACCAGCCCTCGACCCCTCTCCTGCTACAGGTAAACCCACTGGCCCTAGTCTACCAGCCCTCGACTGCTACAGGTAAACCCACTGGCCCTAGTCTACCAGCCCTCGACCCCTCGACTGCTACAGGTAAACCCACTGGCCCTAGTCTACCAGCCCTCGGCCCCTCTCCTGCTACAGGTAAACCCACTGGCCCTAGTCTACCAGCCCTCGGCCCCTCTCCTGCTACAGGTAAACCCACTGGCCCTAGTCTACCAGCCCTCGACCCCTTTCCTGTTACAGGTAAACCCACTGGCCCTAGTCTACCAGCCCTCGACCCCTCTCCTGCTACAGGTAAACCCAGTCAGATAAACCTGAGGTCCATATCATCACTCAATTTATTTTGTTCTATTTTATTTAATCTATACTGCGATTCAGCCTTTTAGCTGCAAATGTGTAGGCCACTAGATAAAATCAATTAATGAAGAAATAAACTGTTCTCTGTCAATAGTCTGTAGTCGTGGCTTCCTCTATCTATTTTAATCTGTACAATTTTCTTCTGTTCTCTGCAGGGGAGGACCTGACTCACTGCTGTACACCAATGAAGCCCTCATTCGATCACCTCCTCACGAAGGGAACTGTTTTTGTATAGCTTAAGCCTTAACCCAGCCTTTGACACCTGACCTTAGTGAGAGTGGAGAGATGCCTGCAAAGATGATTTGTACAAACGGATCCCCAAAAGGACTTTTCTAGAGAAATCCTCTTTAGTGCTTTAAGAATAAAGTATCAACCTTTGATTTGTATGTTCTGTGTGATGTGCTGTATGACATTTTGATTCTCTAACATTGATATATGATACTGTCAAGGCATGTTGCTAGTTAGCCTAGCCCGTTTTATATATGCTAACTACCTTTAGCGCCTATTGACGACAGTATCTTCTGGCCAGGGGAGTTTTGTTGCTCTAAACGTTAACACGCATCGCTTGCTGTATGGTTAAATTACTACACACTTTTTATAGGGTTAGGGTTCCCACACTGCCATATTCCCATGTTACAGTGTTTTGTTTATGGAAAAAAGACAGGAAGATTGATGGGACTACATGCTAATTAGCTACCTGTGATTGTGTAAAGGGAAGAAACACGCCATAAATGTGTCAGAAAAATACTGTCAGATGCAACCATGTTAAATCAGTGCAGTAAGTATATATTTTGGATTTGAGAAATTATTTTGATGTGGTTTGAAAGTAGAGGACTTTTCTAGGACCGTACCACAATGGAGAATCGATTCATGATTAGGTGGAGTATTTGGCTGTTTTGGCTGCCAGAGCAAATTCCCCTCAACAGTAACATTAGACTCCTTTAGTTCATTATTGGACTCTCCGTACCCCATAAATATGTATGTTGCATGTAACGCAAACTTTTTTTATTCCATATGTCCTTCATTGTGTGTGTGATGGCATTCATTATTGTCCTTAGAAGTGTTAGATATTAAACGTCATCAATCAATCCACGTATTGATTTACATGTTTTTGCTTTGTTAAACCGGTTGTTGTTGCTCACGACCGAAATGTCCTCTGCTGTGTAAGTAAAGAGATGCGCTATTTCTACGAACTATGGGAAAGTCAATTCAGTTACTCCTCGCGGTTTGCCGTAGACGAGTTTGTTGTCAAACATGGCGTCTTCGGATGTCCACGTCCGAATATGCGAGCAAGAAATCATCAAATATGACTTGGAAATAAAAGCTCTCGTGCAGGTATGAATATTGATTCAGTAGGTTATTGTTCTAGACCATATAATGCAACGATATTGTATGTTGTCATGTACTCATTGTGGAGAATAACCTTATTTTCTGTCGCAGCTGGTTGGGCTCCTTTTTGGGGGGGGATTTGGCCACTGACCCATTTTGGTACATTGGCCGGGAGTCTGAATAGATTTGGACTGATCATCTTTTTGAACCTTTGGATATATGACAAAAGCCATTTGTCTGATTGTATCTATATCTCTCATTTACTCATTGACATTAGGATGTCAATGAGTGTATAGGACCACACGTCAAGCTGACAGAGTTGAATGCCAAAGTGAAAGCAAAATTCAACAACCTTAGGCTACGGATTCAGGTAAGAGACAGTTAATCCTCCTGTCTCAAATACATTTAAATGTTCTAAAAAACAAATAGCCTTCATTCCTCATTTCCTGTCAACTGCCTGGTGGTGATTTCACCTGTCCAGATCTGTCAGATATGCTGAGGGGAGACTTGAGGAAACCTCTTAAGACTTGAGATTCAACCCTTGGATATGTCAGTTCATATTGAGCTGTATCCATCAATGCTAGTTGTAGGAAACATTATAACTGAGTGTTTGACAGTGGTGTTAATATTGGCAGCAATTTTAGTTTTAGTCTTCGTTTGTCTTTAGAATACATTTTAGTTGTAAGATTTTAGTCATTTCGGTCAGTTTATTTGGATTGTCTGGATTTGCTCTACAGATGGTCATACTATCAATAAACTATAGGTTGATAAGCAACTGCTTGCTAAGGTTAGGTTTACGTGTAGGGTTAGTGTGTAGTCTGTAGAGCATCTACAGATGGACTATCCAAATAAATCCAACTTTAAAAGCTCAGACACACACCGGTAGGATTGTCAAACGTTTGCCTGTCGACAGTACATAGCACCTCTGAACAGTGTCAACAGTCAATATTTTCTAAAGGTTCACACAGCAAAGACCTTGGAAGACGTCATCTCCTCAGCCTTGTTATAATACTCCAAACCAGAAGGTGGCAGTAGCATTGTTTGGAAATGCATATCTGTGCATATTGCTTATGGTCTTGATTCCAAACTATCTCTGCTGACACAGATGTAACAATACAAATCTTTGGCGCTGATGCTGCTATTTTGTAGAAAGCCCTTGTTGATACTAGCCAGATGGCCACTGCTAGACACAGTGCCTTCAGAAAATATTCGCACCTTGTTGTTTTACAGCCTGAATTTAGCATTCATTAAATGTAGATGTTGTGTCACTGATCTACACCATAATGTCAAAGTGGAATCATATTTTTTAGAAATGTTTACACGGTAATAAAAAATAAAATGCTGAAATGTCTTGAGGCAATAAGTGTTCAACCGTTTTGTTATGGCAAGTCCAAATCATTGCAGGAGTAAACATTTGCTTAAGTGATAAGTTGCATGGACTCAAGCTGTGTGCAATAATGTGTCCTTCCAAACTCAGTTGACGGAGAGGGAAAAAAACACTCAGTGATTTAACCATGAGGCTAATGGTGACTTTAAAACAGTTGCAGAGTTTAATTAACATAAACACGTTTAGCATCTCCAAGACTCCACTCATACCACTCACTGATGCATGCCTTTGGAACATCTACATTTCAACAAATCTAATAAATGTAATATACATCATCACAATAAATCCACAATTTATTTTTGTCAGGTCTAAAGAATCATGATATGAAGAAAATGTATTTCAGAAGAACAGAATATGAGTTGGTCTACTGTAGGCCTATGTTATCTGGCTTTAAACTCCATGCTATAGGCTGTAGGCTTGTTCATTTAGCTGACAAGATATGCTTAAGTCCCGTAATATGATTTTATTTTATATGATTTTATAGTAAAAAATAATATAATTGAGCTTCGGTGAATAAAATAGAAATGATATTTTTCCCATTCCGGAGCAAGTGCGCGTATGAAGTGGCTATGTTGAGCGTAAAAGTGATCATTAGGAACAGGTCCTATATGAATGATACAAACATTAGAATGTATTCGAAATCAAAACATATGTGGGTTGCATGGTGCGACTATAGGCTTGTGATGATTTGAGAATGTAGCAAAAAAGCTTGCGCTCGGTTCCTTGCCTCAGGCTGCACAGCTGTTCTCTCAACAAGCGATCATATTTTCACACCAGACACTTCTCAATTTAATATTGTATTTACTAATACGGTATGTACAATTCGTTTCGATTTAGAATGGACCATTCATTATCAAATGAGCAGAGAAAAAAATACACGTCATCTGTATGCACACGGAATAGCGAATGGAGGCCAAGCGCTTTCCGACGGTCTGTTTTGTAGTCTGCTTGGGTTTTATAGCGGAACATGTGCTTAATATGAGCAGTTGAGAAATAAATAATAACACGTATTTCACTCCACGCATTAACCACTGTTTGAGGAGCATGATCTCACGGCGCGAAAGGTGATATTCCGCCCAATCGCTGTATACCATGGGCGCTCCAACCTTGTTCCTATAGCTAACCAGTGCTTCATTCTGGAAACCAAGTCAAGTCTGTTCGGGAACATCAATGGTAAAATGTTTTCGCAACGAAACATATTTCACTAAACTTTTGACAGCCTGGCTGCGAAATCTAGAAAGGAATAAAGGAGAGAGAGAGAGGAGGAAACGCATGGTGGTGAGATATTTATTCTGAATAGCTAAATGTAATATGTCACTCAATTAATAATGAAAGTATAAAACATTCCCTATTACTAGGCTCTTCAAAATCAAATACAAATTCACTAATTGTAGGCTAACTGTAAACAGGCCTGCACAATCAATGAACCAACAGCATCGCCTAGGCCTCTATGTTTTCTTCCAGACTCATGGATAGAAATGTTGGAGAGTAGAATAAGATAACCAGTCCATCCAGTATGCGTAATAATACTGTCCACACTCAAAGACGGTTACTCTAATTTGTTTAATTTTGGAGTATAGGCTAGAACAATTATGTACCAAAGATCTTAAATCAGTTTTGTTTGATGTTTTTCTGCCATGAGTATTATGCAGTAGGCTATGTATTGTATAAGGGCACAATCATAGTATTAATTCAGTTTTTTGGGCTCATAAGCCTATGCGTATGGGTGTTTTGAATGAATCATCACCTTAGAAAGCGCTGTCCGTTTCGTTATGTTAGGCTTTAAACAACGGCCACGTTGTACACTGTTTCAACCTGCTGTTGAACTTCTTTCTTCAAATTGATCATCACATTGACGTTAGTTGTAAAAGTATGATAGGCCTACTGATTTGATGACAAGTGTTTGATGGGATTTTCGATTATATTTTCATTGTCCGAGGGGTTAGCGGGACAATAGAGCCCTGACTACCAGGTCGATAGTGGTCGGATGGTAGTTAGCATGTTCGGTACTACCAAAGCATTTCCAGAGTGCATAAAAGGAGATTACCGTGACTCGACTGTCATGTGGCATTTTACTGCAGTCATGACATCCGGTGTGGCGGTAATATTGTCACCCCAACAGCACTAGCAAGGACCAGCGAGTTTTTTTGTAGAGAAATACAGGGTAGAGCTCAGCACAGGCAATTAAGGTCCTAGAGAAAAACCTGGTTCAGTCTGCTTTCCAACAGATACTTGTAGACAAATCCACCTTTCAGCAGGACAATAAACCTAAAAGGCAAAGACAAATATTAGTGCTGACCAATTAACCCAAATACATACACTTAGGTTGGAGTCATTCAAACTCGTTTTTCAACCACTCCACAAATGTCTGTTATCAAACTATAGTTTTGGCAAGTCGGTTAGGACATCTACTTTGTGCATGACACAAGTAATTTTTCCAACAATTGTTTACAGACAGATTATTTCACTTATAATTCAGTGTATCACAATTCCAGTGGTCAGAAGTTTACATACGCTAAGTTGACTGTGCCTTTAAACTGCTTGGAAAATTCCAGAAAATGTCATGGCTTTAGAAGCTTCTGATAGGCTAATTGACATAATTTGAGTCAATTGGAGATGTATCCGTGGATGTATTTCAAGGCCTCTTTGCTTGACATGGGAAAATCCAAAGAAATCAGCCAAGACCTCAGAAAACAAATTGTAGACCTCCACCATTCTTATTCATCCTTGGGAGCAATTTCCAAACTCCTGAAGGTACCACGTTCATCTATACAAACAATAGTACGCAAGTATAAACACCATGGGACCACGCAGCCATCATACCGCTCAGGAAGGAAATGCGTTCTGTCTCCTAGACATGAACATACTTTGCTGCGAAAAGTGCGAATCAATCACAGAACAACAGCAAAGGACCTTGTGAAGGTGCTGGAGGAAACAGGTACAAAAGTATCTATATTCACAGTAAAACGTGTCCTATATCAACATAACCTGAAAGGTCACTCAGAAAGGAAGAAGCCACTGTTCCAAAACCGCCATAAAAAAAGCCAGACTACGGTTTGCAACTACACATGGGGACAAAGATCGTATGTTTTGTAGAAATGTCCTCCGGTCTGATGAAACAAACATAGAACTGTTTGGCCATAATGACCATTGTTATATTTGGAGGAAAAGGGGGAGGCTTGCAAGCTGAAGAACACCATCCCAACCGTGGGTGGCAGGATCATGTTGTGGGGGGGTGCTTTGCTGCAGGAGGGACTGGTGCACTTCACAAAATCAATGGCTTCATGAGGAAGGAAAATTATGTGGACATATTGAAGCAACATCAGCAACATCAGTCAGGAAGTTAAAGCTTGGTCGCAAATGAGTCTTCCAAATGGACAATGACCCCAAGCAAAATGGCTTAAGGCCAACAAAGTTGAGGTATTGGATTGGCCATCACAAAGCCCTGACCTCAATCCTATAGAAATGTGTGGACAGAACTGAAAAAGTGTGTGTGAGCAAGGAGGCCTACAAACCTGACTCAGTTCAACTAGCTCTGTCAGGAGGAATGGGACAAAATTCACCCAACTTATTGCGGGAAGCTTGTGGAAGGCTACATTAAAAGTTTGACTCAAGTTAAACAATTTAAAGGCAATGCTACCAACTACTAATTGAGTGTATGTACACTTCTGACCCACTGGGAGTGTGATGAAAGAAAAAAAAGCTGAAATAAATCATTCTCTCTACTATTCTTCTGACATTTCACATTCTTAAAATAAAGTGGTGATCCTAACTGACCTTAAAACAGAGAATTTTTACTAGGATTAAAGGTCGGGAATTGTGAAAAACGGAGTTTAAATGTATTTGGTGTATGTAAATGTCCGACTTCAACTGTACGTGGATTAATTGAAAAGGGGATATGAGCTTTACAAATATGCCAGAAGTATTAATGTACTTCTAATATTCAATAAATAGCATTAGTTTTTCGCATTGGAAAAAAGCAACCGCAAATCGCGTTTGCGGTCTGCGGCGCGAGAGCTGCAACACAGATTAATGAGTAACAGCGCACATGATAAAATAGAGCTTCTGATGTGATGTGTGATGTGATCAAACAAAAATAGCCTTGAAAGTAAAACATTTTTATACTTGAGGTTAGTTTCAAGTCCATTGTCCTGGCTTCGCATCCGTTCAGAAGTGACTGAAGAGACCGCCTGGGAACTGTGTGGGAGAGCCGGGCAGATCAGCTCAACTCAATCAGACCGCGCAACTAAAAGATGTCAATGAGAGGATTGCATGAAATATTCTACATGCATGTGTAGGATTGGACAAAATGGATGAAAATGAGCTTCATGTTAAATTAAATGTTAAATTAAATGTTGATTAATCTCACATGGAATTCTCGTCCAGTCACATTTTCGTCGACTAAGTCATTTGTAATAGTTGTGTTTTTTTCCCAGGGCGTCTCGTAATCGTCATAGTTTGTCAGGAAAAATAGGTACTTGACGAGTATTTTTCGTCATAGTTTTTGTTGACGAAATTATCACTGTTTGACAGGACCTAGATCAGATGGGGAGGGAGCAGGACAAAGAGTCAGACAAGTTGGCGCTACTCAGTGAGGTGGACAGACACCGCAAGCAGATGGTCAGGTAAGAGTGCATGGTAGGAGTGTTGCTGGATTACTGATGTTTCTTCAGTACTGGATCCAATCTGTAGTAGTTAGTGGGATGCATGTCTCCAGTAGAATGGTTTTCGGGTGTTTTCCATAGAGTGCTAGTGCATAAACTATAAGCAAGCATCCTAATGAAACTGTATGTTTCCTATCCCTGCAGTAACCAGACAGCATGGAGGAAGGCCAACCTGGCCAGTAAACTGTCACTAGACAACCTGGAGAAGGAATCTCTTCTCTATGGAGGAGATAGTGAATTTAGACATAGGTAAACAGATATTGGCTGTTTCTAGATACTCTTCTGTAGTGTTTCATTGTCGTTCCCTTATTTCACTGTGTGTTTATACTTTCTGTCTTATTGTTGTCTGTTACTCTGAAGATTTAGAGTATCTTTATTTTTCCTTCAATCAGAAAGGTGACCAAAGAGGGGCTGGCCCAGTCGTCCAGTGACATCACTGAGAGCCTGATGAGCATCAGCCGGATGATGTCACAGCAGGTGACGCAGAGCGAGGAAACCATGACCACGCTGGGTGAGTGGCGCCCCCTAGAGTACAGAGTGTAAATCATGTAGTAGGCTGTGTTTCTGAGAGGACAGTAGTGTTTATAATTTCGGCCCCCGACCCCATCCCCTAGCTCCCTTTTCCTTCAGTGTTTACACATCTGGAAGAACTAGATGAGTGAGAAGCAGTGATGTAGTGGTAAAAAGTGGGTAAACGCTGATCGCCTTTCACAGTGAATAAAGTAACGCTCCCTATATTTACAATGCACTTTTTTGCAATAGGTGGGTAAACGTTTGAGCAACATAAAAAAGGTGCATAAATGCTGTTTGTGTGTGTTTACCTTCCACCACACCACTGGTGAGAACAGTATGGAGATGGTTCCACCATTGCAAATCAAAGTTTATTTGTCACTTGCGCCGAATACAACAGGTGTAGACCTTACAGTGAAATGCTGAATACAACAGGTGTAGACCTTACAGTGAAATGCTGAATACAACAGGTGTAGTAGACCTTACAGTGAAATGCTGAATACAACAGGTGTAGTAGACCTTACAGTGAAATGCTGAATACAACAGGTGTAGACCTTACAGTGAAATGCTGAATACAACAGGTGTAGACCTTACAGTGAAATGCTGAATACAACAGGTGTAGACCTTACAGTGAAATGCTGAATACAACAGGTGTAGACCTTACAGTGAAATGCTGAATACAACAGGTGTAGACCTTACAGTGAAATGCTTACTTACAGGCTCTAACCAATAGTGCAAAACAGATGTTAGGTGAACAATAGGTAAGTAAAGAAATAAAACAACAGTAAAAGACAGGCTATATAAAGTAGCGAGGCTATAAAAGTAGCGAGGATATATACAGACACTGGTTAGTCAGGCTGATTGAGGTAGTATGTACATGTAGATATGGTTAAAGTGACTATGCATATATGATAAACAGAGTAGCAGCAGCGTAAAAAGAGGGTTTGGGGGGGTGGGAGGGCAAACAATGAAAATATCCGGGTTGCTGTTTGATTACCTGTGAATGAGTCTTATGGCTTGGGGGTAAAAACTGTTGAGAAGCCTTTTTGTCCTAGACTTGGCACTCCGGTACCGCTTGCCATGCGGTAGTAGAGAGTACAGTCTATGACTGGGGTGGCTGGGTCTTTGACAATTTTTAGGGCCTTACTCTGACACCGCCTGGTGTAGAGGTCCTGGATGGCAGGCAGCTTAGCCCCAGTGATGTACTGGGCCATACGCACTACCCCCTGTAGTGCCTTGCGGTCAGAGGCCAAGCAATTGCCGTACCAGGCAGTGATGCAACCATGCTCTCGATGTTGCAGCTGTAGAACATTTTGAGGATCTCAGGACCCATGCCAAATCTTTTTAGTTTCCTAAGGGGGAATAGGCTTTGTCGTGCCCTCTTCACGACTGTCTTGGTGTGTTTGGACCGTTCTAGTTTGTTGTTGATGTGGACACCGAGGAACTTGAAGCTCTCAATCTGCTCCACTACAGCCCCGGCGATGAGAATGGGGGCGTGCTCGGTCCTCCTTTTCCTGTAGTCCACAATCATCTCCTTGGTCTTGGTTACGTTGAGGGATATGTTGTTATTCTGGCACCACACGGCCAGGTCTCTCACCTCCTCCCTATAGGCTGTCTTGTCGTTGTCTGTGATCAGGCCTACCACTGTTGTGTCGTCTGCAAACTTAATGATGGTGTTGGAGTTGTGCCTGGCCATGCAGTCATGGGTGAACAGGAAGTACAGGAGGGGACTGAGCATGCACCCCTGTGGAGCTCCAGTGTTGAGGATCTGCGTGGCAGATGTGTTGCTACCAACCCTCACCACCTGGGGGCGGCCCGTCCAGATGTCCAGGATCCATTTGCAGAGGGAGGTGTTTAGTCCCAGGATCCTTAGCTTAGTGATGAGCTTTGAGGGTACTATGGTGTTGAACACTGAGCTGTAGTCAATGAATAGCATTCTCACATAAGTGTTCCTTTTGTCCATGTGGGAAAGGGCAGTGGGGACTGCAATAGAGGTTGCATCATCTGTGGATCTGTTTGGGCGGTATGCAAATTGCAGTGGGTCTAGGGTTTCTGGGATAATGGTTTTGATGTGAGCCATTACCAACCTTTCAAAGAACTTCCTGGCTACGGACGTGAGTGCTACGGGTCTGTAGTCATTTAGGCAGGTTTCCTTTCTGTTCTTGGGCACAGGGACTATGGTGTTCTGCTTTGAAACATGTTGGTATTACAGACTCAATCAAGAACATGTTGAAAATGTCAGTGAAGACACCTGGCAGTTGGTCAGCACATGCCCGGAGCACACGTCCTGGTAATGCGTCTGGCCCCACAGCCTTGTGTATGTTGACCTGTTTAAAGGTCTTACTCATGTCGGCTACGGAAAGCGTGATCACACAGTCGCCCGGAACAGCGGATGCTCTCATGCATGCCTCAGTATTGCTTGCCTCGAAGTGAGCGTAGAAGTGATTTAGCTCGTCTGGTAGGCCCGTGTCACTGGGCAGCTCGCAGCTTTGCTTCCCTTTGTAGTCTGTAATAGTTTGCAAGCCCTGCCACATCCGACGAGCGTCGTAGCCAGTGTAGTATGATTGAATCTTAGCCCTGTATTGACGCTTTGCCTGTTTGATGGATCGTCGCAGGGCATAGCGGGATTGCTTGTAAGCTTCCGGGTTAGAGTCCCGCACCTTGAAAGCAGCAGCTCTACCCTTTAGCTCAGTGCGAATGTTGCCTGTAATCCATGTTGATAGAAATTTGGTAGAACTGATTTAAGTTTCCCTGCACTAAAGTCTCCGGCCACTAGGAGCGCCGCCTCTGGGTGAGTGGTTTCCTGTTTGCTTATTTTCTTATACAGCTCACTGAGTGCGGTCTTAGTGCCAGCATCTGTCTGTGGTGGTAAATAAACACGAAAAGTATAGCTGAAAACTCTCTAGGCAAGTAGTGTGGCCTGCAATATATCACAATATACTCTACTTCAGGCAAGCAAAATCTAGAGACTTTCTTAGATTTCATGCACCAGTTGTTGTTTACAAATATGCACAGACCGCCCCCCCTCGCCTTACCGGAGTGTGCTGTTCTATCTTGCCGGTGCAGCGTATACCCCGCTAGCTGAATATCCATGTCGTCATTCAGACACGATTCCATGAAACATATGATATCACAGTGTTTGATGTCCTGTTGGTAGGATATTCGTGATCGTACCTCGTCTAGTTTATTGTCCAATGATTGCACGTTGGCGAGTAGTATTGACGGTAACGGCAGCTCTTTGTCTTCTGTACCTGCGTCGTACCTTGCAAATAACGAGGATGTCAGTCCTGTGGTGTGTTTGGAGAATGTCCTGTGCGTCATCTTTGTTGTAGAAAAAATATTTGTCTAATCCGAGGTGAGTGACCGCTGTCCTGATTTCCAGAAGCTCTTTGTCTAATCCGAGGTGAGTGATCGCTGTCCTGATATCCAGAAGCTCTTTGTCTAATCCTAGGTGAGTGATCGCTGTCCTGATATCCAGAAGCTCTTTGTCTAATCCTAGGTGAGTGATCGCTGTCCTGATATCCAGAAGCTCTTTGTCTAATCCGAGGTGAGTGATCTCTGTCCTGATATCCAGAAGCTCTTTGTCTAATCCGAGGTGAGTGATCTCTGTCCTGATATCCAGAAGCTCTTTGTCTAATCCGAGGTGAGTGATCACTGTCCTGATATCCAGAAGCTCTTTTCTTCCGTAAGATACGGTTGCAGAAACATTATGTACAAAATAAATTACAAATTACGCGAAAAAAGACACATAATAGCACAATTGGTTGGGCGCCTGTACAATTGCTGCCATTTCTTCCGCCGCCATTTTACAGTTGAGTTTCATATGTATCTACTGTATTCTAGTCAATGCCACGCCGACATTGCTCGTCCTTAAATGTATATATTGCTTAATTCCATTATTTTACTTTTAAATTTGTGTGTATTGTTGTGAATTGTTAGATATTACTGCACTGTTGGAGCTAGAAACACAAGAATTTCGCTACACCCGCAATAACATCTGCTGAACATGTGTATGTGACCAATAAAATTTGATTTGATTTTGCTTTGAAAAGCCCTAAAATTGCAGGACACAAGGACTGTTTCTCAGTTGCTTTTTTCAAATACAAACATAAGCGACTGACACATTTCAACAGTCGGCTATTTGGTATGTCCAAACACAAAGTCTTTGCCAAAGCCTAGTGTGGACTCTCTCCTCCGTAGCAACCTCGTCTCAGGCGGTCCTGGAGACCAACGATGAGTTTAAGGCCATGACCGGAACCATCCAGCTGGGGAGAAAGCTCATCACTAAGTACAACCGCAGGGAGCTCACTGACAAACTGCTCATCTTCCTCGCTCTCGCACTCTTCCTCACCACAGTCTTCTACATCCTCAAGAAGAGACTCTTCTTCTTCCTCTAGACCAGACACAACTAACTTAAACTAAGTAACTTTTAGAGCAACTTTGATTAGAGTAACTATGATCGTATAAGCTCATTTACGACAAGTGAGTCGTGTGACATGAGTATTGGCAGATTAATATACTGCTTATCTATCATTCCTACCTGCCACAGGTGGACACATGTAATTCCATATTAACATTTAAAGTCTAGTGTGCACACACAGTAGTAATGGCTACCGGGATAAGCCTATTTTAAACACTATGCGTCTGTCATGGAAGGAAATATCAGACTGCCGTCAGCTGTTTCCAATACTTATAGTAAAGTTTGTTGGTTAATGTAACCACTCGTTATGATTATCATGTTAATGTATTATTCCATTGCAGGAAGTTAAAGCTGTTGTCTAATTATTTATATCCTGCTCTGAAAGAGAAATAAATGGATATTACCAGTAGCATAATTTAATAATGGAGATTCCGTTTCTTCCAGACCATTATTTAGAGTATAGGGGTTCATGTTAATGTGTAACACATTCTCTGTAACGAAATCAGTTTTCAAAGAGATTATCACAATAAAATGTTAACATTATGAAATTGTGTAAAAACATTTTTCCCCAGCACCACACAGGTTTCAGTGACTCTGGTCTAGCATCTGGTTGTCAGTATTTCCTTATGGAGCTAGCTAATTTGTCTCAGCAGTGGTGAGGCCTAGTCCCAGTAGCTGGCAGCAGGGGGAACAGTACAGTCTGTGCAGCCCAGGCACCAGGGCAGAACCAATCTGAAAAGCTGTGGCAGTAATCACATTGTCAGCGATAAGGAACCATGCGTCTCTGCCTTTCTTCAGATAGGAACCGGAAAAGCAGATTATTCTGACCCGGTTCACTCTCCTGGTCCCTGCGTCCTTTCTTTCCACTGGGGGTGGAGGATGAGAGGAGGTTATTTTAAGATTTGCGTGGACCTGTTATCTGACGTTGCCTTTTCAACACCTTGGAGGGGGAGAAGGGATGTGGGGAGAGGGGGGCTGGTAGCTGAATGACCTCTCTACCCTCTACATGAAGACGGTCTCACATGTCATTTGGGAAATAAAAATCTGTTTTCGTGTTGATGTTTCTATTCAGTGTACCAATAAAGGCCTCAGACAAAGTCAATCTGAGTTGTCTCAGTTGTGTGTGTTGTTATGGATCATATCTGGCTCTGAATCCGTGAGGACAGACAGTACAGGTAGCCTAGTGGTTAGAGGATTGGGCCAGTAACCCGAAAAGTTGCTGGTTTGAATACCCGAGCTGACAAGATGAAAAATCTGTTGATGTGCCCTTGAGCAAGGCACTGAACCATAATTTTCTGCAGGGACACCGTACTACTATGGCTGACCCTGTAAAAGAACACATTTCACTCCACCTATATGTGACAATACAACTTTTTTTGTGTTCTTAGAGTGAGACACGTTAGCGAATACGTGTGGAGAGAGGCGATAGACCTGCGAGAAGGCTAAGCGATTCTTACTCGTTTTAAAGTGGCAGCCGTTTGTGCTCTTCCAATTCCTCATCCCGTCCCTTTAGCTGCACACTTATAGCAGCTCTATGTCAAGCAAATGGAGCTATTCTTACAGAGCACCGTGATAGTGTCAATCAAGAGGAGAGGTGTGCATGATCTTGAGATGTGAATAGGTCCTGTTTAGTGGCAGGCCCTAAACTGTGTTCTACACTAAGTACCACAGAGTGAGGGGAGGTGAGCTCCCCCACACAATATTGCTTGAAGGGCTTTTTAATGTGCTACAGTGCCTTCAGAAAGTATTCACACCCCTTGACTTTTTCCCACATTTTGTTGTGTTACAACCTGAATTTAAAATGGATTAAATTGAGATTTTGTGTCACTGGCCAACACACACAATTGTCCATCATGTCAAAGTGCAATTTGTTTTTTTAGAAATGTTTACTAATTCATTAAAAATGAAAAGCTGAAATGTCTGTATTCAGACCCTTTGTTATGTCAAGCCTAAATAAGTTCAGGAGTAAAAATGTGCTTAAGTCACATAAGTTGCATGGACTCTTTTTGAATGACTACTTCATCTCTATCTGTAAGGTCCCACAGTCGAGCAGTGCATTTTTCCAGTGCATCACAAAGAAGGTCACCTACTGTATTGGTAGATCAGTTTAAAAAAAAAGCAGACATTGAATATCCCTTTGAGCATGGTAAAGATAATTATTTATTTATTTTGCCCCTTTTTTCTCCCCAATTTCGTGGTGTCCAATCGGTAGTAGTTACAGTTGTAGTAGTTACTTGTCTCATCGCTGCAGCTCCCGTACGGACTCGGGAGAAGCGAAGGTCGAGAGCCATGTGTCCTCCGAATCACAACCCAACCTAGCCGCACTGCTCCTTGACACAAGGCACATCTAACCCAGAAGCCAGCCGCACCAATGTGTCGGAGGAAACACCGTACACCTGGTGACCTGGTCAGCGTGCACTGCACTCGGCCCGACACAGGAGTCGCGAGTGTGCGAGGAGACAAGATATCCCTGCCGGCCAAGCCCTCCCTAACCCGGACGACGCTGGGCCAATTGTGCGCTGCCCCTTGGGCCTCCGGGTCACAGCCGCCTGCAACAGAGCCTGGGCTTGAACCCAGAATCTCCGTGGCCTTAGACCACTGCGCCACCCGGGAGGCTATGGTGAAGTTATTAATTACACTTTGGATGGTGTATCAATACACTACAAAGATACAGGCTTCCTTCCTAATTCAGTTGCCGGAGAGGAAGGAAACCGCTCAGGGATTTCACCATGAGGCCAAAGGTGACATTCAAACAGTTGCAGAGTTTAATGGCTGTGGTAGGAGAAAACTGAGGACAGATCAACAACATTGTAGTTACTCCACAATAGTATTGACAGAGTGTAATAGAAGGAAGCCTGTACAGAATAAAAATATTCCAAAACAAGTCTTCTATTTGCAACAAGGCACTAAAATAATACTGCAAATAATGTGGCAAAGAAATGAATACAAAATGTCATGTTTGCACCAAATCCAATACAACACATTACTGAGTACCACTCTCCATATTTTCAAGCATAGTGGTGGCTGCATCATGTTATGGGTATGCTTGTAATTGTTAAAAACTGGGGATGGAATGGAATGGAGCTAAGCACAGGCAAAATCCTAGATGAAAACCATGTTCAGTCTGCTTTCCATCAGACACTGGGAGATGAATTCCCCTTTCAGCAGGTCAATAACCTAAAACACAAGGCCAAATATACACTGGAGTTGCTTACCAAGTTGACATTGAATGTTCCTCAGTGGCCTAGTTACAATTTGGACTTAAATCATCTTGAAGATCTATGACAAGACATAAAAAATTGCTGTCTAGCAATAATCAACAACCAACTTCATAGAGCTTGAACAATAAAACAAATTATAATTGGCAAATATTGCACAATCCAGGTTTGCTAAACTCTCAGAGATCCTCCCAGAAAGACTCATAGCTGTAATCACTGCCAAAGGTGATTCTATCATGTATTGATTGACTCATGGGTGTGAATACTTATGTAAATGGAATATATTTCTGTATTTCATTTTCATTTGCTAACATTTCTAAAAAGATGTTAATACTTTATCATTATGTGTAGATGGGTGAGAGAGAAAAAAAATATTTAATTCGTTTTGAATTCAGGCTGTAACACGACAAAATGTGGAATGAGTCAAGGGGTGTGAATACTTTCTGAAGGCACTGTATCCGTTTCATCAGAACCATTATTAACTGATTTGTAAGACGCTCTGGATAAGAAAGAGTGTCTACTAAATTACTCAAATGTAATTATCATATAGGCATATTATTGAAATGCGTCAACAATTATTCTGTCTACTACTTGATAATTAACAGCCCTGTCCACTCTACAGCCATATTAAACAAGGCTGTTTTCATTCTAGGCATATATGCACAGTGATGGCTTTTTATGTTATTCAGTGCAATTTCAAATTACATGTGTGTATTTCTGGGGTCATGTGGGCGATTTCAGAATCTGACTGTGGATCAGCGGTAACGGTCTGATTTAAAGATGAGGATGATGAACGCATTTCCACGAACCCTGAACTGTTTCTACTGAAGACCCGTCAGAGGGACTTTAACGCAATCCTTCTGAAGCGAAACAGACCTCTCTGTAAATATTTGAATTATGTCAGTGATGGTATCTCACGACCTCACCCTTTTTTTAAAGTGTTCCATTTTTATAAGCTAATGGGGACTGGCATGCACCTGTAGAAGAAGTAGGTCTAACTGGACTTCCCGTTGTAGCCCGGACCTATAGACTTATGCTGAGGCATCGCCCCCTGAAAAATCTGAATAAAAAATATAATCAAATAAATGTTTAGGGGAAAAATTGTTTCCACAAAAATTGTCCTCTTGGCATTTACTAGTATTATGGAAACGATACAGAAGACTGTAGCGCAGGCAAAATACATGTTTTTCAGCATATCTGCTTTGGCAAAAAAAGAGAGTTGTATAATTAAGGTCAGTGTCTTGCAGGATTTGTATAGTTGTAAATGTAAGAGTTGTTGCCCTGTGCCTTTTCTCTGTGATTGTCATTTCTAATGGAATCCAGAAATAACATTTACATCAAAAGGTGCAAAGTAATGGGCAAAGACACAAAACATTTACATCAAATTAAATGTTTTTCTTGATCAAACAACATTGAAAACAACCATTTTTGTGTGCAGTATTATTTTACCATCCTTACAAACCACTTCGTGTAAATGTACATTACTGTATTGTACAGAGGCTGGTCATCGAGGTTAGTACCTGTAGACTTTCCATCACCATGAAGAAAAACAATGACCACGACATTAATTCAGTACACTGAGACGTCAAGTGGTTTGTGATGATGTGATTTGATGATGTTGGTAGAGCAGTTGTGGGTTCGATTCCCACGGGGACCAGTACGAAATAGTATAAAAATGAATGCACTCACTACTACTGTAAGTTGCTTTGCATCAGAGTCTACTAAAATGGAAGAATCAGCATTACTATTTCAGTTTTCACATAGAAATAAGTTGCATTTGCAAAGTAAGAAACTGGAAAACATATATCAAGCAAGTACTTTTATATTCCACAAATATTATCAGATGAACTGTTTTTGTACAGATCATTATCAGACTCAAATTACATATGCTGGAAAACACTCAGACACTCGTTTAAATGTTGTTACTAAAGTAGTGATGTGGGCCTTCACTAGTCCTGTATTAGCAGACCGATCTCGAGACAGCGCGACATTTTTTTTCTTATTTTCTCCCCGTCAGTAAAAAAATCGCAGCACACCCAACCCCAAACTACTTCCCGTGACTATGGACTTAGGCTATATACAAATACCGTCTAAGGCCCAATACCACATATTTATCTTATTTAGTCAAAATTGCGTGACATGCTCCAAGCATGTTTTATGGAGAGACCGGCTGGTCGTTGTAAAAATGTGTTTTTACTTGTATAACCTTAAGTTTCCGGTTATAGCAGATTGAAGGTCTCTAATAGCCACTTGAAGGGTTTAACCTGACGTTAAACATACATGAACCGCTGCACGGAAAGCGGGTGAGATTGTTTGACATGGATTACTTGTAATGTGTGCTGGCTATAGACAAAGGCAATTACTATGGGCTACAGTGATGGACGATTTTCCTAATATTAAACACACTGACATACTGTATCTTTATATGCTAGGATAGGCCTGCTCAAAATGTATAACAGTGAGTAGTGAAATTGAAGAACAAATACTGGAGAATTTGTTTTCCAGTGTTTCTGCACTGTTGTAGCTAGAAACACAAGCATTTCGCTACACTCTCAGTAAAATATACTAAACATGTGTACGTGACAAATACAAATTGATTTTATTTAATAATGATTTAAATGCATAGATTGCGGGATCTTGAACATATTATTTCCTCTTTGATTTGACAACAGTTGTATGCTATGATTGTATATGAATAATGATAATAATACAATTAGGCTAATCCATGATTAATTGAGAATAATAGTAATATAAGTAAAATATATATATAAATATATAATGTAATAATACATTTAGCCTTTGAAATTGTTAATGGTCGATAGAATTCGTAGTGATAGGCCTAAAATTATAATTGGTCGATAGGCTACATTTGATATTTAGAAATCATTTATAAGCAATTGAAGATGATAGAAATAAATCAGGCGATATCGAATTGTATCCCATTCTAGTTGTTTGTTCATATTAATTCATACTTTTTTTCCCACTCAGAATATGTCCTGTTGTCTGCCCACGTGAAGTAGCCTATCAATTTGATGCAGGAAAAGCTTTATTTACAAATAATACGTGTATTATTAAATACCTACAAATATAATTGTCACACAGTACATTAGTGATCTCAAAGATAACGGAGCTATAGTGAGGGAAATATGTCCTCTGACAAATTGTATACATATGTTTTATTCCCACTGAAGTAATAACCTACATCTCTTATACAACTTTACAATTATGAATTGCCTATTCCATCTCAGGAACTAGTAGTACAAATAAAATGAACTGAGTTTATGCATCAATAGTTTGCCAGTCGAAGTACAGTAAATGGAATATAACGAGAACATAACAACACTCGAGGCCGATGAGTCCATTGCGTAAAAGCGCATGCAATTTAAAACATCATGAATTTGTCTGATGATAATGTTATATTCCGATCCTTCGTTCACCACGCTCTGATTCCATGTAAAGAAGACACTCCATTGCCGGACGGAAACGTGTTTGGAACGTTATTTAACTCTCCCACGCCGAAGTTCATGTAATTCCCGTTGTTTTGTGAGGGCTGGATTGACTGCACCGCAGTGGTGGGATAGTTACACGCATGGTTCATATTACAGCCAGGACTGGGATAATTACTGAACGCTGGGTAACTGTTATAAGTGAAATGGTTGAGGCCCATATTATATGAAGTATTATAGGTCGTCGAGTCTCCAAGGCAGGGCTTCCCGTCTCGGACCAGCACTGGGACTGAGATGCGTCTCGGCGGCGGGATACCCACCATCTCCAGGCTCTGGTCCTGTCGCTGTCTCTTGCACTTGTAGCGGCGGTTCTGGAACCAGATCTTGACCTGTGTGGGGGTCAGTTTGAGCACCCCGGCCAGGTGATCTCTCTCCGGAGCCGACAAATACTTCTGCTGCTTGAAGCGACGCTCCAGCTCATACACCTGCGCCTGTGAAAACAGCACGCGCGGCTTCCTGCGCTTCCGGGGTTTGGCGGGTCGATCCGGGTCCTCTGACTTCAGGTCCTCCACCGGCTCGCTCTGAGAGATGTAGGACATGTCTAGTGGAATATAAATAAACAAAAAAAATAAGAAAAACATTTCATTCCAGTACGCTAAATTGTATAAAGGACCCAAAAATAGGAATTCAGCTCAGATACTTTATCTAGATCTGCCCTACATCCTAGAGTTCAAAAGTCAAACGGGTTCAGTCAATTATGAAGGTGACTGCTATATTTTATAAATTGTAATCAGACTTCCTTGAAACTGTTTGGTATCCTGACGAGATAATTCAATCTAAATCTAAACTGATGCTAGTCGTGAATAAGGGTATAATGTAGGAGTATAATTACTATTGCATCAGTTGTGAAATGCCTTATGTCTTTAGCACACACATCTTTTAAAAGGCTTTTAGATTGTGCCTGACGCAAATCTGTTCGTTACTTGCATAACTATTCGGATTTCCACATGGGCCTCAGTGGGGCTGTTTCGATAGTAATATCATACAAACTCTTACCTTTTCGGTGTTTCCCCTCCAAGCTGTCCGTCTTCCCATCCTTGATATCCATTTCCAAGAAAGATTTCCCGTAAAAGGCAGCGGCGAAGTTGAAGTCAGTATTTCTGTTGGCTTTAACACCATGGAGCTCCTCTCCAAACAGCGAGCTTCCAGACGATATCTCCCGGAGAGACTCCTGTTTCAGGCGGGCCAGCATGCAGGAGGTCGGTAAGGCACAGTCCATCCGTGGAGAGATGTCCAGTGAGACCAGGTCCTCAGCACCAGTGTGGTGCTCCAGGTTTAATATATCCTTAACCGAGAAGGGTGTGGACGTACTGGGGCTGGAAAACATTGCCAAGGAACAGTTGATCTGACATATAAATGGCAACAAACCGATGATTTCAAAATGTCGTCTTCTTGGTAATATTTACTGAGCTCAAGTACTCATTTGTTTAACCGAGGGGGATCTTGACTGAAGAATGCATTTTCACTATCAACTCGAGTCCCTAACTTTTCTTGGCCTCTTTTCTGAGACTCAGGGGGAGAGAAGGGGAGGTTAAATCTCTCATGAGACGTTGTTAGGGGACTTCCTATTGGTTGTTCGCAGTTCCGGTGACGTCAAAACAATAGCTGGTAAGGTGACCCTATATGTCCGTGCTGCATCTGAATCCAGAATGCAACTTCAGTCCAATTACGCACGGTCACAAACACGCCTTTTGTCGATGGTTGGAATTTATTCTAAGTTTTTATTAACATTTCCCCTTAAAATGTATATTGTTGAAAGCTAAGTAGAATAGAACTCCCCTAGCAGCAAAACCATAGGGACGAAGAGACACGTTGGTCCCTATGGTCTTGCTGCTACACTGGAACCCGAAACCATGTCTGTCTGTCGGGCACAAATCCTGGTGCCTGCCGCTGACCTGCCTATCAGGACGTGATAACAGACGACAACAAACCAGCACCCTCCCACCCACGCAGCACAGCCGGGCCAGGACTGTCACACATGCCATAACATTTCTATAGTCATTCCTTATGACACATTCGTGTAGGCCTACTTGCAGCCATCATGTACAGGCTAGGTACACAGTACACATCTATTATGAAATAAGTAGGGCCTATCGTAGGCCTAGTTATTCGATAATTCAAGTTATTCTATAATTATGCATATAATAAAATAACTGTAAGACAAGGTTTTGGGAGAGAATTGGTGTGCGTAAAGGATCCACGACGCGCTGAGAGTACCTTGCGCAGGGTTGGCATCACACTCGTTATTAATGCTGGTGGAGACAGCGGTGCCGAGACAGACAGTATTATCGTTTGTTTTATCTCCAGCATCGTTTAACATAGATCCCGGGAACTAAATGGGTCCCACTGTCTCCAACCCGGCTCGCAGTGTTTATAGTTTTAAAGACTATTTGCGCGCCTCGAAAACTGATGAATGGTCGCGAAGTAGAGAGAGCATCAACCCTGCCGTGTCTCGTGCAGCCATAATTTGTGAAATAAAGTAAACGGAACTCAGACAAGCCTCAGTGCAGTGCATGGAAATGATTTTTTTTCTTTCTTCATGACTTATTTTTCCCTCTTAAGGTGTGTAAACAATTAACATCGAGTTGGCTGCAGTCTGTTGTGGCCAATCTCAATAAAAGTTTATAGGCTATACACAGTTGGTGACAGACAGGCCTAGGACCTGCAGGACTATCTGACTAGGTTTGAGTTAATTCTATTTCAGGCTTTCATTAATTTAATAACATGGCTTTTCAGTTAAATTGACCTCATTTTTTCAAGCAGTCCCTGTGTCAACTGCCCAAATTGAACATGACATGTTTCACGTGGTTCATATCCCTAATGCATTCTCTCTTTCGACGAAAAAGTACACTCACTACTGTAAGTCGCTCTGGAAAAGAGCGTCTGCTAAATTACTAAAATGATTTTTTTAAAGTAAAATGTATTTCTCTCCTTCCGTCCCTCCGTCCCTCCCTCTCTCCCTCCCCGACCCGTCTGTCTTCAGCACATCTCTAGTTAGATAAAGCGATAGATAAGGCTGCTTAAAAACTTCCGCTGGACTGGATAGTTGAGGATATTCTCCGGGGCTGTGTGTGTGTTTTATCTAATGAGTCTGTGACGGTTCCTGTGTATGTGGACTGTCGGGAGAGTAGCGCGAGCAGACGCCACGCGCATTAGCACGAGGGACTGGCGTCTTTCCGCTGTCATCGAGACCTGTCAATCATATTGGGTGATCTTAACACCTTTCTAATGGCGCTGACTAATTACCTTGGAAAGATTAACTGGTTTAGTCGTTGATCTGATAAATGATCGAATTAGATATCGTCGATAATTGATTCTTAGCCTAATGGAAGTCGATATTGTTATGCTGTGTTCAATTGTAGCCAATCTTTAGGCCTATTTTACTGTGGACGTTAATAGTTTCAATTAACCTGCCCTTCAAGATACATTAATTAGTGCGTGACTTAGACAAACAACTTATTTTTATTTTGTCCATGATTATGTGACAAACGTAGACACATTTTTTTCGTCTTGGCATTTAATTTAGATACATTAAGATAGGTCCATTTAGGCCTACATAATTATTGAAGTTGTAATTTGTAAATGTCAAATGCATTTGATCAGACAATGTTGGCAGGTATGATGCAGTTAAATATTCGTTCCAATCGAAAAATAATAGATAACCAATTTGATGATGATTTATTTAACCTTTATTTAACTAGGCAAGTCAGTTAAGAACAAATCCTTATTTTACAATGAAGGCCTACCAGGAAACAGTAGGTTAACTGCCTTGTTCAGGGGCAGAACGAAAGATTTTTACCTTGTCAGCTCGGGGATTCGAGCAAGCAACCTTCTGGTTACTGGCCCAACGCTCAAACCACTAGGTTAATTAGGATTAGGCCTACTACGTTTCTATAACCTAATTTAGTCATTGCGAAATATAATTTAGCTGGGTTCAATATTATTAGATCATTATTAATCTGAGAGTGGGGCCAATATGCCCTTATGGTTTACTAAAATACAAATGTATCATATTTGAATTGTTAATAATTTTATATTAAATCATCCATACGAAATTGACCTATGTAGGTTGTTTACAAACACATGGATTTGTTATGTAAATTACAAACAAAACAAGTTATTGTTTGGTAGCCTAGGCCT
This sequence comes from Oncorhynchus masou masou, assembly GCF_036934945.1. Lineage (NCBI taxonomy): Eukaryota > Metazoa > Chordata > Actinopteri > Salmoniformes > Salmonidae > Oncorhynchus > Oncorhynchus masou. Next base: position 81,099,397 of record NC_088243.1, read on the forward strand.
AGAGCCAACATGAAGTTATGTGTAGGCTAGACCCAAAATATAGTGGGAAAATATCATCATTACCAACTAACTCATTACTTTATCATGAATATACATTCTGTAATTATACAATTATTAAATAATACATTTTATTAAAATATGATCACGAAAAAATCATAGTCCTCAATCATAATGGTTTAGTCTTGTCTGAACAGTCAGAACAAAGTCCCCTCAAGTCTTTTTTTCACACCCAACACTTGTTTGAGTTTGAAGAGTTCACCTATTCCCCTTCATATAACTCTATTCCCCTTCATATAACTCTATTCCCCTTCATATAACTCTATTCCCCCATGTATCAATTCATCCTCAGACACAATACTGTACTTCTATCTCTTTCTGACTTATTTTCTCTTTCTTCTCTCTCCCTCTCTTTCCTCTCTCTGTCTCTGTCTCCCTCTCCCTCTCGTTCCTCTCCCTGTCTCTGTCTCCCTCTCTTTCCTCTCCCTGTCTCCCTCTCCCTCTCTTTCCTCTCCCTGTCTCTGTCTCCCTCTCTTTCCTCTCCCTGTCTCTGTCTCCCTCTCCCTCTCTTTCCTCTCCCTGTCTCTGTCTCCCTCTCTTTCCTCTCCCTGTCTCTGTCTCCCTCTCCCTCTCTTTCCTCTCCCTGTCTCTGTCTCCCTCTCCCTATCTTTCCTCTCTCTGTCTCTGTCTCCCTCTCCCTATCTTTCCTCTCTCTGTCTCTGTCTCTCTCATTCTCTTTCTCGCTCTCTGTCTCTCTCACTCTCTCTCTGTCTCTGTCTCTCTCCCTCCCCCCCCCAATCCAAGGCCAGACTACATGTGGTGACTGGTCTGTCACCCAGGTGTCCCTCCATCTCTCTCACACCCTGATTGTTCCATATAATATTAGCAGCAGCTGGATGCAGATAAGATTTCCTGAATGGATCATCTTTTGTTTTTCTGACATAGCTGTGCCCAAGACAGACACTGTTCCTTGCTGTGTCACTGGCAACCCTCTCTGAAGTAAGGTCAGATTGGGACAGACACTTGGCCCCATAGTCTCTTAATTTACTTGAATAAGATTAAAAAATAAATATGTATATACAGTACCAGTCAAAAGTTTAAACACACCTACTCATTCCAGCATTTTTTCTTTATTTTTACTATTTTCTACATTGTAGAATAATAGTGAAGACATCAAATCTATGAAATAACACACATGGAATCAGTTAGTAACCAAAAAAGTGTTAAAGAAGTCAAAATATATTTTATATTTGAGATTCTTCAAAGTAGCCAACCTTTGCCTTGATGACAGCTTGGCACACTCTAGGCATTCTCTCAACCAGCTTAATGAGGAAGTCACCTGGAATGCATTTCAATTAACAGGTAAGGCTTGTCATAAATGATGGAACAGTGCATGCAATTCCTACAGATTCCACACGATGTCGCCAGTGTTGTGATTACCAATGCCCTTTATCCTTGGTTAGGATAGTCAATCGCACATCCGGTCTTCAAGTGCGCAACTGAAAAAAATGTCAGTGAGGGACTGGACTTCATTTTCTTTACTTCTAGTTATTGAATACAGATCGCTCCATGATCAATTTGATCGTTTATTAACGTTTACTAATACCTAAACTTGGATTACAGAAGTAGATTAAAGTGTTTTGTCAAAGTTTATAGGCAACTTTATGAATTTTAAAAAATTACGTTGCGTTGGGAAACGTGCATTTTCCATGGATTTCACGGTGTTCATAAATGGACATTTTGGGTATATATGGACCGATTTAAACAAAAAAAGACCCAATTGTGATGTTTATGGGACATATAGGAGTGCCAACAAAGAATCTCGTCAAAGGTAATGAATGTTTTATATTTTATTTCTGCGTTTTGGGTAGCGCCGGCTAAGCTAATTTCTTTGTTTACGTCCCCTTTGTGTGTATCTGGGGGCAGATAATAGCTTGTCATGCTTTCGCTGAAAAGCATTTTACAAATCTGACATGTTGGCTATATTCACAACGAGTGTGGCTTGATTTGACTACCCTGCATGTGAATTTTAATGAAAGTTTGAGTTTTAACGAGTACAATTAGTTGGCGCTCTGGAATTTCCGCTCATTTGGTTCCTGTACAGGAACCAACTCCTGAAGAAGTTAAGAAGGCCAGCATTTTGGAGTCGCCTCTTCCCTGTTGACTTTGAGACTGGTGTTTTGCAGGTACTATTTAATGAAGCTGCCAGTTGAGGACTTGATGCGTCTGTTTCTCAAACTAAACACTCTAATGTACTTCTCCTCTTTCTCAGTTGTGCACCGGGGCCTCCCATTCCCCGTTCTGTTCTGGATTGAGCCAGTTTGCGCTGTTCTGTGAAGGGAGTAGTATACAGCGTTGTACAAGATCTTCAGTTTCTTGGCAATTTCTCTCATTGAATAGCCTTCATTTCTCAGAACAAGAATAGACTGACAAGTTTCAGAAGAAAGTTTTTTGTTTCTGGCCACTTTGAGCCTGTAATCAAACCCACAAATGCTGATGCTCCAGATACTCAACTCGTCTAAAGAAGGACAGCTTTATTGCTTCTTTAATTAAAACAACAGTTTTCAGCTGTGCTAACATAATTTCCAAAGGGTTTTCTGATGATCAATTAGCCTTTTAAAATGATAAACTTGGATTAGCTAACACAATGTGCTATTAGAACACAGGAGTGATGATGGGCCTCTGTACGCCGATGTAGATATTCCATAACAAACCAGCCGTTTCAGCTACAATAGTCATTTACTACATTAACAATGTCTACACTGTATATCTTATCAATTTGATGTTATTTTAATGGACGAAAAAATAGCTTTTCTTTCAAAAACAATTACATTTTTTAAGTGACCCCAAACTTTTGAACAGTAGTGTATGTCCCTTTATTTAATGTATCTGTGGATTTTGTCACCCAAAATTTTGTTTGGTTTTTGGTGGCTGTCACATGATATTTTTGTCAGTAGTCCTAGTCCACCACCATGTGGTCATTACTGTAGTTGAAACAGTGTATTGTGATGTGTGAGCAGCCATGTGAAGTGTCTTCTGTCTGTGCACCATTTTGTCTTCATTTCTCCGTCCCTCTCCTCTCCATAGACCTCTCCTCCCTCTCAGCTCATGTTCTGAGGCTTGGCTGGGGATCAGTGAATGTGTTACTGAGTTCAAGGTAGTGTGATGGTCCCTATGGGGGCCTGGGATGATATGTGTTCTGGACTGCATTACCTGCTGTTATTGTTTTGTCTACAGCTTTTCCCAACTGATGTTGGGCCTCTTAGGTCTCAGATCTTTTCTCAATTAAAATGTACAAGATAATCAATCATTGTCAAGATGGTGTAGCACAGGGCTATTCAAAACTTACCCTACGACTTGTGCCAAACTCCTTCCACGAGGGCCAAGTGTCTGCATGTTTTCACTCCAACCTTGTTCTTGAACGATGATTTAAGGTCACTAATTAGTAAGGAACTCCCCACACCTGGTTGTCTAGGTCTTATTTGAAAGGATAAACTAAAAACCCACACCCGGACACTCTGCCGTCCGTAGAAAGAGTTTGACACACCCCTGCCCTACGAGCTCCGGAGCCTAATGATGTTCTCTTCTACCTGATAATGAATTGCATCCACCTGGTGTCCCAGGTCTAAATCAGGCTCTGATTAGAGGGGAACCGCCCACCTGATGTCCCAGGTCTAAATCAGGCCCTGATTAGAGGGGAATCACCCACCTGATGTCCCAGGTCTAAATCAGGCCCTGATTAGAGGGGAACCGCCCACCTGATGTCCCAGGTCTAAATCAGGCCCTGATTAGAGGGGAATCACCCACCTGATGTCCCAGGTCTAAATCAGGCCCTGATTAGAGGGGAATCACCCACCTGATGTCCCAGGTCTAAATCAGGCCCTGATTAGAGGGGAATCACCCACCTGATGTCCCAGGTCTAAATCAGGCCCTGATTAGAGGGGAATTAGGGGAGAAAGCAGTAGAACTGACTTTGAGTTCCAGATTAGAATTTGAGGGTAAAGTGTGGTGTAGGCTGAGAGGTGGTTTATTGCCCATGACAAAGATATTTTCACAGGCTTACATTTTTCAGTGTTTGTGTGATAAACAATATGACGTGAAATGTAAGTTTGTTTTCTTGTGTACATGGAATATATTTTGAAATGTAAGACAGCTAGTTGATGTCTGTTTCTGTAGTCCTGGTGCTGTAAGATCTGCCATGACAGTCTGTGCTTGTTATATTGTGATCATTGTAACTGAACTTTACAATAACATGTTAAAGGTGTAAGGGGTTATTTAAAGGTGTAATGCAATCATAGATGGTTGCTTTTCTGTGATATTCGTCTGCTAAATGACTTAAATGTAAATGTAAATATTCCTCTGACCACAGCAATTTGTCCAATTGATTCTTCAAAGTATGATTGTGCAGTATGTGGTTTGCCCTGAAGGAGGCGGTATCACACAATATTACACTTTAGTGATCAGGGGCACAACGTTTTAAAATGTTCCAATAGAAATATGTTATGTAGAACAAACTTGCATCTGCAACCTGAGAACAATGAATCATGTCTGCTCTATTCATGGCGTTACTTACTATCTCAATGTTTGGCAACTGAATGTTGCCCTGGTATTGAAGAAGACATTAATTGTAGCTGAGAAAGTCCACCCTCAGTCTCTGGTGCATTAAAGTAATTCCTTATCTTGTCTTTGTGGTAAGCATGTTTTTCAATGTATCTTTTCTGGATCTCGTGCCAGTATTATATAGTGGTCATAATTCCTCTGAGTTGTTGTCATGTAGTTCATGATCAGAGCTACCTACTGAACACACAACACCTTCATGATCAAACTCAAGTGTACAAAATATCCACACAAAAATACACTTTAATGATATCAAGATACATTTGTTGATTTTGATTTCATGAGTCCTTAAGAGTTTCATAGTACTGTTTGTATACACATTATCAGACAGGTGAATTAAAACCAGACCACATTCTGTATGGTCATTCTGGTGCGGCTGCTAATCCATGAGCACAACTGGGCGTGTAGAGGAAGTGACGTGCTGTATAGAACACTGAGAAACAGGAAGCACTTCAGACTATTTCTCCCGGAACACAAAATGCAGAAGATAGTGACAGAGTATGGAACAGATTGTCAGTTACAGTCATTTACATTATTAATGGAGTGACACACCTGGCACCCAACGATAAGGCAATGAACTGCAATAGGATGTCACATCATCTGAATAGACATGTCGAAGCTTAGAGCGGCAGGAGAGCCTCCAGGACTGGCCAATATACACATCTGAACTGTAAGAAGAGGTGGGAAGAAGGAACAGGGGAGGAGAGGGAAAGAGTCGCTCCTCAGGAACCGTTGAGTGGAGTTCTCGTCCTCCTTTCCTCTCTCTCCCCGTGCGGCCGGCCAGCTCTTGGCTGTAACCCAGAGGAATTCTCTAGTGGCCTTGGTAAATCTACCATTTAGAATAACAGCGGACTGCAGCCAGAGACAGTGTGGGGGTCCTCACTGGGTTGCGTCCCAATAGCACCCTATTCCCTATATAGTGCACAATGTAGGGAATAGGGTGCCATTTTAGCACATGACTGTGGCCAGGAAGAGACAGAGGGGGGTCTGACCTGGAGGTTAAACAGGATGACACTGTTGATTGACTGCTCCTGGTTACTTAACTGCAGAAACCTCAATATTTGTGTTAGCTCCCTGGGATAATGCCTAGGAGTTTAGCTCAGTGGGCTTTCATAGTCTTGTGGTGTCACGTTAGTGCACAGACTGGCTACAGTCTGGAGAAGGCTTCAGCTGTACAGCGCTCAGTGGTATCATCAGAAACACACCTATCAATCATAACACGCAGGCAATCATACTAGTCAATCAATCATACTAGTCAATCAATCATACTACTGATGCTTACTGAGATGGAGATACTGGGATGCTACTGTATGTCTAGCGTGTCTGTAGCATGTCTGTAGCGTGTTGTAAAACTGTCTGTAGTGTGTCTGTAGGACTGTGTAGCGTGTCTGACTGTAGCGTGTCTGTCTGTAGCGTGTCGTAAAACAGTAAAACTGTCTAGTGTGTCTGTAGGACAGTCTGTAGTGTGTCTGTGGGACAGTCTGTAGGACAGTTTGTAGCACAGTCTGTATTGTGTCTGTGGGACAGTCTGTAGGACAGTCTGTAGTGTGTCTGTGGGACAGTCTGTAGGACAGTTTGTAGCACAGTCTGTATTGTGTCTGTGGGACAGTCTGTAGGACAGTCTGTAGGACCGCCTGTAACGTGTCTGTCTTTCGGACTGTCTGTAGCGCACCCGCAGGACCATCTGTAGCGCGTCCATAGGACAGTCTGTAGCGCGTCCATAGGACCATCTGTAGCGCGTCCATAGGACTGTCTGTAGCGCACCCGCAGGACCATCTGTAGCGCGTCCATAGGACAGTCTGTACGCGTCCATAGGACAGTCTGTAGGAAGTCTGTAGTGTGTCTGTAGGACTGTCTGTAGGACAGTCTGTAGTGTGTCTGTAGGACAGTCTGTAGTGTGTCTGTAGGACAGTCTGTGGGACAGTCTGTAGGACAGTCTGTAGTGTGTCTGTAGGACAGTCTGTAGTGTGTCTGTGGGACAGTCTGTAGGACAGTCTGTAGGACAGTCTGTAGCGCGTCTGTGGGACAGTCTGTAGGACAGTCTGTAGTGTGTCTGTGGGACAGTCTGTAGGACAGTCTGTAGTGTGTCTGTAGGACAGTCTGTAGTGTGTCTGTAGGACAGTCTGTAGTGTGTCTGTGGGACAGTCTGTAGGACAGTCTGTAGTGTGTCTGTGGGACTGCCGTGGGACCGTCTGTAACGTGTCTGTCTTTCGGACTGTCTGTAGCGCACCCGCAGGACCATCTGTAGCGTGTCCATAGGACAGTCTGTAGCGCATCCATAGGACAGTCTGTAGCGCGTCCATAGGACAGTCTGTAGCGCGTCCATAGGACAGTCTGAAGGACAGTCTTTAGTGTGTCTGTGGGACAGTCTGTAGGACAGTCTGTAGTGTGTCTGTAGGACAGTCTGTAGTGTGTCTGTGGGACAGTCTGTAGTGAGTCTGTAGGACAGTCTGTAGTGTGTCTGTGGGACTGCCGTGGGACCGTCTGTAACGTGTCTGTCTTTCGGACTGTCTGTAGCGCACCCGCAGGACCATCTGTAGCGCGTCCATAGGACAGTCTGTAGCGCGTCCATAGGACAGTCTGTAGTGTGTCTGTAGGACAGTCTGTAGTGTGTCTGTGGGACAGTCTGTAGGACAGTCTGTAGGACAGTCTGTAGTGTGTCTGTGGGACAGTCTGTAGGACAGTCTGTAGGACAGTCTGTAGGACAGTCTGTAGTGTGTCTGTGGGACAGTCTGTAGGACAGTCTGTAGTGTGTCTGTAGGAGAGTCTGTAGGAGAGTCTGTAGGACAGTCTGTAGGACAGTCTGTAGTGTGTCTGTAGGACAGTCTGTAGTGTGTCTGTAGGACAGTCTGTAGGACAGTCTGTAGGACAGTCTGTACAGACTGCTCTGGCCCCCCAATGGTGGAACAAACTCCCTCACGACGCCAGGACAGCGGAGTCAATCACCACCTTCCGGAGACACCTGAAACCCCTTCAAGGAATACCTAGGATAGGATAAAGCAATCCTTCTCACCCCCCCCCTTAAATGATTTAGATGCACTATTGTAAAGTGGCTGCTCCACTGATGTCAGAAGGTGAATTCACCAATTTGTAAGTCGCTCTGGATAAGAGCGTCTGCTAAATGACTTAAATGTAAATGTAAATGTAGCACGTCCATAGGACAGTCTGTAGCGCGTCCATAGGACAGTCTGTAGCGCGTCCATAGGACAGTCTGTAGTGTGTCTGTAGGACAGTCTGTAGTGTGTCTGTAGGACAGTCTGTAGGACAGTCTGTAGCGCGTCCATAGGACAGTCTGTAGCGCGTCCATAGGACAGTCTGTAGCGCGTCCATAGGACAGTCTGTAGTGTGTCTGTAGGACAGTCTGTAGGACAGTCTGTAGCGCGTCCATAGGACAGTCTGTAGCGCGTCCATAGGACAGTCTGTAGTGTGTCTGTAGGACAGTCTGTAGTGTGTCTGTAGGACAGTCTGTAGGACAGTCTGTAGCGCGTCCATAGGACAGTCTGTAGCGCGTCCATAGGACAGTCTGTAGCGCGTCCATAGGACAGTCTGTAGCGCGTCCATAGGACAGTCTGTAGCGTGTCCATAGGACAGTCTGTAGCGTGTCTGTCTTTCGGACTGTCTGTAGGACAGTCTGTAGTGTGTCTGTAGGACAGTCTGTAGTGTGTCTGTGGGACAGTCTGTAGGACAGTCTGTAGGACAGTCTGTAGTGTGTCTGTCTTTCGGACTGTCTGTAGCGCACCCACAGGACCATCTGTAGCGCGTCCATAGGACAGTCTGTAGCGTGTCTGTCTTTCAGACTGTCTGTAGCGCACCCGCAGGACCATCTGTAGCGCGTCCATAGGACTGTCTGTAGCGTGTCTGTTTTTCGGACTATTGGCGTCTGTCGTACGGACTGTGTACGACCGTCTGTCGGACTGTCTGTGGCGCGTCTGCAGGGCAGTCTGTGAGCATGTCTGTCGTTCAGGCTGTCTGTAGCGTGTCTGTAGGGCCGCCCGTAGCGTGGCTGTTGGACTGCCAGTAACGTGTCCATAGGACCATCTGTAGCGCGTCTGTAGCGTGTCCGTAGGACCGCCTGTAGGACCATCTGTAGCGCGTCCGTAGGACCGCCTGTAGGACCATCTGTAGCGCGCCCGCAGGACCGTCTGTAGTGTGTCCGTAGGACTGTCTGTAGTATGTGTCTTTCGGACTGTGTGGCGTGTCTGTCATTCGGACTGTCTGTAGGACCGTCTGTCAGGCTGTCTGTAGTGTGTCCCATGGTACCGTCTGCAGCGTGTCCCCGGGACCGTCTGCAGCGTGTCCCATGGTACCGTCTGTAGCATGTCCCCGGGACCGTCTGCAGCGTGTCTCCGGGAACATCTGTAGCGTGTCCCCGGGACCGTCTGCAGCGTGTCACCGGGACCGTCTGTAGCGTGTCCCCGGGACCGTCTGTAGCGTGTCCCCGGGACCGTCTGCAGCGTGTCACCGGGACCGTCTGCAGCGTGTCCCCGGGACCGTCTGCAGCGTGTCCCCGGGACCGTCTGCAGCGTGTCCCATGGTACCGTCTGCAGCGTGTCACCGGGACCGTCTGCAGCGTGTCCCATGGTACCGTCTGCAGCGTGTCACCGGGACCGTCTGTAGCGTGTCCCATGGGACCGTCTGCAGCGTGTCACCTGGACCGTCTGTAGCGTGTCCCCGGGACCGTCTGTAGCGTGTCCCCGGGACCGTCTGTAGCGTGTCCCCGGGACCGTCTGCAGCGTGTCCCCGGGACCGTCTGCAGCGTGTCACCGGGACCGTCTGCAGCGTGTCCCATGGTACCGTCTGTAGCGTGTCCCCGGGACCGTCTGCAGCGTGTCCCCGGGACCGTCTGCAGCGTGTCCCCGGGACCGTCTGCAGCGTGTCCCCGGGACCGTCTGCAGCGTGTCACCGGGACCGTCTGTAGCGTGTCCCCGGGACCGTCTGCAGCGTGTCCCCGGGACCGTCTGCAGCGTGTCCCATGGGACCGTCTGCAGCGTGTCCCATGGGACCGTCTGTAGTGTGTGTCTTTCGGACTGTGTGGCGTGTCTGTCATTCGGACTGTCTGTAGGACCGTCTGTCAGGCTGTCTGTAGCGTGTCCCCGGGACCGTCTGTAGCGTGTCCCATGGGACCGTCTGTAGTGTGTGTCTTTCGGACTGTGTGGCGTGTCTGTCATTCGGACTGTCTGTAGGACCGTCTGTAGCGTGTCCCCGGGTCCGTCTGTAGCGTGTCCCGGGGACTGTCTGCAGCATGTCCCATGGTACCGTCTGCAGCGTGTCCCCGGGTCCGTCTGTAGCGTGTCCCCGGGACTGTCTGCAGCGTGTCCCATGGTACCGTCTGTAGCGTGTCCCGGGGACCATCTGCGAGTACGTTACCCCAACAGTAACATTTGTGCCTTGAATCCAATAAAAGTTTCAATAATTCATCTTTAAACCAAATCAATTGGAAATCTCCTTTGGATCTTCCTAGTGCTACTTACTGTATGTACAACATTGTCACCCCAGTCGAGTGAACTCTAGTAAACCTCAGCGTCACAGAGAGGAGTCACTACAGAAGGGACCAGCATGTTGAGGCACCTGGAAGCATGGGGTTGCACATTAGCTGAAATCAGAGGACCTAAGCTATGTCTGCTATTTCTGCATCCCAAATAGCCCATACAGCCCTGGTCAAAAGCAGTGCACTCTGTAGGGAATAGGGTGCTATTTGAGACACACTATGAATGTGCTGCTACAGACAGACGCTGTGTCCTGGGCTCCCTAATAGTAGGAATCCTAACGATGGAAGCTGGCCATCAGAGAATGTACCAGTTTGTTTACTTTTCCATGGTTACCCACCTCATGCACTACAAGCCATATGTGCCAGAACTGGACTTGAAAACCAGTACAGTTTGTATTTAATCATCAAGTATCTAGAATTATAATACTACCAACACATTCCCACTTTGAAACAACAAAGCTGAATGTTACATATCTATGGGTGGTGATGGGTCGTGATGGGTGGTGATGTGTCGTGAGGTATGGTAGGGTATACGACAGAACACACCATGTACTTTAATCGTATAGTACATCAGTACTGCATATGGTGACTATATTTATACATGTTCGTACTGTATAAATATAAGTATATCTATGTACATTTGGATATTTAAACAATCAAATAAATAATACAAATATAATGAAATGTTACAGTGAGTACGATTTTTAGAAACGCTATTAGAGCCCAAGACGTCCTAACACTTCAGATACAAATCAGGATAATAATACCTATTATATTTCAATAATGAACAGAAACGTTGGTGGACTACAATCTGGAGTAACTGAACGAGCTACACCATGTTACCTGCAGATTTACCATTTGGGACTGCTGGAATGACTGGAGAGGAGAGGGAGAGAGGGGGGAGGGCTGCGATGGTGACACGGTCGGGGGGGAGAATCAGGATAGTTAGGGTCCAATGTCTCTTTCACCTCCGGATGTCTGTGGCCTCAGGGTCTTCCTGCTCCGCCACCACCCCAGCCTCGGGGCTCTGTCGGCGGGGACCCTGGCTGCGGCTGCGGGGGTGGGCGTTGAAGCCTCCTTTACTGGACTTGTCCCCCTGTCGGGGGGGTCGGGGGTGGTCTGGCTCAGAGTGGGGGGACCCGTGGCGGCGGTGGTCGGGGGAGGAGGGGGCCTGACCAGGAGAGGGGGTGAGGGAAGAGCAGACACTCAGGCTGTCACAGAGAGCCCCCCAGTTCTGCTCACACTGCAGCCGGACGCTCCTGGTTAAGGCCTCCTTCACCTCCTCCCCACAGCTCAGTAGAATGTTAACCAGCTCCACATATGGCCTGTGGGGGGGGGGGGGTGGAGATCATGGGATTATTATACTAATATAGGGCTAGACATCCACAGCTTGGTATGGGTGGTTGACCTTCTAGGTAAGTTAAAAGGGGAAGAGGCAGAGAGAAGAGTAGAGACGGCAGAGAGAATGAGACAAAGGGTCAGAGATAAAGAGGGATGTAGTCCTCTTCACCCTTTAGGAAAGAGAAGGGATGAGACGGACGAGAAAGACACTGATGAATGCAACCATCCTCACCCTTTAGGGAAGAGGTCCTGGAAGTGGATCATCTCCACCATGACCGCAACGTTCTCCTTGGCTGCAGAACACAGGTTGTGTCTGAGGTAACACTCTCTCTGCAGCTGGAACACCATCTCTTTAATGGCCAGGCACTTCCTGCTGATGCAGCTGAACTTGTGTCTCAAGCCGTGGGCCATGCACTTCAGAGCATCCTTTATGAACGACTTACCCTAAACCCACACAGTAGATATAGAACACTCAACCCGAACCCTAAACCCACACAGACATATAGAACACTCAACCCTAAACCCACACAGTAGATATAGAACACTCAACCCTAAACCCACACAGTAGATATAGAACACTCAACCCGAACCCACACAGTAGATATAGAACACTCAACCCAAACCCACACAGTAGATATAGAACACTCAACCCTAAACCCACACAGTAGATATAGAACACTCAACCCAAACCCACACAGTAGATATAGAACACTCAACCCAAACCCACACAGTAGATATAGAACACTCAACCCAAACCCACACGGTAGATATAGAACACTCAACCCTAAACCCACACGGTAGATATAGAACACTCAACCCTAAACCCACACAGTAGATACAGAACACTCAACCCAAAACCACACAGTAGATATAAAACACTAAACCCACACAGTAGATATAGAACACTCAACCCTAAACCCACACAGTAGATATAGAACACTCAACCCTAAACCCACACAGTAGATATAGAACACTCAACCCTAAACCCACACAGTAGATATAGAACACTCAACCCTAAACCCACACAGTAGATATAGAACACTCAACCCTAAACCCACACAGTAGATATAGAACACTCAACCCAAACCCACACAGTAGATATAGAACACTCAACCCAAACCCACACAGTAGATATAGAACACTCAACCCTAAATCCACACAGACATATGAACTCAGCAAAAAAAGAAGTCAATTTTCACCCTGTCTTTCAAAGATAATTCAAATAACTTCACATATCTTCATTGTAAAGTGTTTAAACACCGTTTCCCATGCTTGTTCAATGAACCAGCTTACAGATCATTGCACTGGTACATAGCTCATCTGTAATTAGCCCACCCAACTACCTCACCCCCATATTGTTCTTTTTTTCTTCTTCTCCTTTGCACCCCAATATCTACTTGCACATTCATCTTCTGCACATCTATAACTCCAGTGTTTAATTGCTAAATTGTAATTATTTCACCACTTTGGCCTATTTATTGCCTTACCTCCCCCATCTTATTTCATTTGCACACACTGTACATAGACTTTTCTATTGTGTTATTGGCTGTTTGTTTATTCCATGTGTAACTCTGTAAAATAAAAACCATTAACAATGAATGAACATGCACCTGTCGAGCGGTCGTTAACACACTATAACCTTACAGACGGTAGGCAATTATGGTCACGGTTATGGAAACTTAGGACACGAAAGAGGCCTTTCTCCTGACTCTGAAAAACACCAAAAGAAAGATGCCCAGGGTCCCTGCTCATCTGCGTGAACGTGCCTTAGGCATGCTGCAAGTAGGCATGAGGACTGTAGATGTGGCCAGAGCAATAAATTGCAATGTCCGTACTGTGAGATGCCTAAGACAGCGCTACAGGGAGACAGGACGGACAGCTGATCGTCCTCGCAGTGGCAGACCACGTGTAACAACACCTGCACAGGATCGGTACATCACACCTGTGGGACAGGTACAGGATGGCAACAACTGCTCGAGTTACACCAGGAACGCACAATCCCTCCATCAGTGCTCAGACTGTCTGCAATAGGCTGAGAGAGACTGGACTGAGGGCTTGTAGGCCTGTTGTAAGGCAGGTCCTGGCAAAAAGTGCTCTTCACTGACAAGTCGCAGTTTTGTCTCACCAGGGGTGGTGGTCGGATTTGCGTTTATCATCAAAGGAATGAGCGTTACACCGAGGCCTGTACTCTGGAGCGGGATCGATTTGGAGGTGGAGGGTCCGTCATGGTCTGGGGCGTCATCGGACTGAGCTTGTTGTCATTGCAGGCAATCTCAATGCTGTGCGTTACAGGGAAGACATCCTCCTCCCTCATGTGGTACCCTTAATGCAGGCTCATCTTGACATGACCCTCCAGCATGACAATGCCACAAGCCATATTGCTCGTTCTGTGCGTGACTTCCTGCAAGACAGGAATGTCAGTGTTCTGCCATGGCCAGCGCAGAGTCTGGATCTCAATCCCATTGAGCACGTCTGGGACCTGTTGGATCGGAGGGTGAGGGCTAGGGCCATTCCCCCCAGAAATGACCAGGAACTTGCAGGTGCCTTGGTGGAAGAGTGGGGTAACATCTCATAGCAAGAACTGGTAAATCTGGTGCAGTCCATGAGGAGGAGATGCACTGCAGTACTTAATGCAGCTGGTGGCCACACCAGATACTGACGGTTACTTTTGATTTTGACCCCCCCCCCTTTGTTCAGGGACACATTATTCCATTTATGTTAGTCACGTCTGTGGAACTGGTTCAGTTTATTTCTCAGTTGTTGAATCTTATGTTTATACAAATATTTACACATGTTAAGTTTGCTGAAAATAAACAGGAAGTTTATTTTTTTGCTGAGGTTTAGAACACTCTAAACTCTAAACTTTAGAACACTCTAAACCCTAAACTCACACACAGACATATATAAACACTCAACCCTAAACACACACAGGCATATAGAACACACAACCATTAATGATTGTATTTAACCTTTATTTTACCAGGTAAATTGACTGAGAACACATTCTCATTTACAGCAATAACCTGGGGAATAATTGCAAGGGAGATGAGAGGGGTTGAATGGAGCAATTAGAAGCTTGGGATTATTGGATTGGTTGATTGTGGTGAACCAATAAAAACCTGCTAACCCATGAACATACGTGTTCTAGTTCTAGGGTGGTAAGAACTAATTCCTCTGTGACCCAGTCTGATGGCCCAGTGAGAGGCCGGGACAAAGCCTGTTCTACCCGTCTGACAGGGGATCTGGCTGGGAATTGCGCCAGCTGGCTACCCCTGGACTTAGAGCCCTCTGCCCTGATACACAGAGACCTGACCTCCATGTGAGAGGAAAGGGGACTGGGGTACACACACATACAGAGTGTCTTACCTGGGAGTCGAACTTTCCGGCGTTGTGTAGGAAGGTCAGACAGATCTCCTGCAGGCCTCTGATCTCACAGGAGTTGTTCTCAAAACACTCAAACACACCACAGCCAACGTCTCCTGCACTCACCAGACAGTGCTGAATCTCAGCTGGACGGAGAGAGATGGAGAGAGTGTTGTCACTGACAGTTACGGTCTACAATCAAGCATCAACCTCTATCCCCATTACATGTAGTGATACAGGACATGGTCTTAAGCATAGTCTCAGAGCCGTTTCCCCCTCGTTGTCTCAGAGCCGTTTCCCCCTTGTCATCTTTTTAACCTAAGGTTCTGCTGAGTAAGAGTTCTAGGATCCTTTCCTCAAATAGAGACCACCTTGAGACCGTATTTTGTACCCCCTTGCTTCTTTGTCCACGTGTAACAAACAAAAACATTTATAACAAAAAAAGTTTCAGGTTTTCATAGTTTCCCACCAGGTTACTCTGGCCAATCAGTAACATGAATCAGTCAGCTGGGGATGAAAGAAAATGACAAGTGGTTTGGTCTGGACATCCAGGCTGGGATTTAAGTTCCCCTGGCAGACAGCTTCTATGTGGACCCTGGTCTAAAGTAGTGCACTATATAGGAAATAGGGTTCCATTTGGGATTCACATTCTTTCTACGGTCAGTATAGTAGATGAATACTAAACCAGCCTCCAGGCTTCGCTGCCAGAGACAAGAAAACCACATGTCTCTGTGGAGGGAGAAGACAAGAAAGCAACATTGTCTCTGTGGAGGGAGAAGACAAGAAAGCAACATTGTCTCTGTGGAGGGAGAAGACAAGAAAGCAACATTGTCTCTGTGGAGGGAGAAGACAAGAAAGCAACATTGTCTCTGTGGAGGGAGAAGACAAGAAAGCAACATTGTCTCTGTGGAGGGAGAAGACAAGAAAGCAACATTGTCTCTGTGGAGGGAGAAGACAAGAAAGCAACATTGTCTCTGTGGAGAGAGAAGACAAGAAAACCACATGTCTCTGTGGAGGGAGAAGACAAGAAAGCAACATTGTCTCTGTGGAGGGAGAAGACAAGAAAGCAACATTGTCTCTGTGGAGGGAGAAGACAAGAAAGCAACATTGTCTCTGTGGAGGGAGAAGACAAGAAAGCAACATTGTCTCTGTGGAGAGAGAAGACAAGAAAGCAACATGTCTCTGTGGAGAGAGAAGACAAGAAAGCAACATGTCTCTGTGGAGAGAGAAGACAAGAAAGCAACATGTCTCTATGGAGAGAAAAGACAAGAAAGCAACATGTCTCTGTGGAGAGAGAAGACAAGAAAGCAACATGTCTCTGTGGAGAGAGAAAACAAGAAAGCAACATGTCTCTGTGGAGAGAGAAGACAAGAAAGCAACATGTCTCTGTGGAGAGAGAAGACAAGAAAGCAACATGTCTCTGTGGAGAGAGAAGACAAGAAAGCAACATGTCTCTGTGGAGAGAGAAGACAAGAAAGCAACATGTCTCTGTGGAGAGAGAAGACAAGAAAGCAACATGTCTCTGTGGAGAGAGAAGACAAGAAAGCAACATGTCTCTGTGGAGAGAGAAGACAAGAAAGCAACATGTCTCTGTGGAGAGAGAAGACAAGAAAGCAACATGTCTCTGTGGAGAGAGAAGACAAGAAAGCAACATGTCTCTGTGGAGAGAGAAGACAAGAAAGCAACATGTCTCTGTGGAGAGAGAAGACAAGAAAGCAACATGTCTCTGTGGAGAGAGAAGACAAGAAAGCAACATGTCTCTGTGGAGAAGACAAGAAAGCAACATGTCTCTGTGGAGAAGACAAGAAAGCAACATGTCTCTGTGGAGAGAGAAGACAAGAAAGCAACATGTCTCTGTGGAGAGAGAAGACAAGAAAGCAACATGTCTCTGTGGAGAGAAAAGACAAGAAAGCAACATGTCTCTGTGGAGAGAGAAGACAAGAAAGCAACATGTCTCTTTCGAGAGAAAAGACAAGAAAACAACATGTCTCTGTGGAGAAGACAAGAAAGCAACATGTCTCTGTGGAGAAGACAAGAAAGCAACATGTCTCTGTGGAGAAGACAAGAAAGCAACATGTCTCTGTGGAGAAGACAAGAAAGCAACATGTCTCTGTGGAGAGAAAAGACAAGAAAGCAACATGTCTCTGTGGAGAGAGAAGACAAGAAAGCAACATGTCTCTGTGGAGAGAAAAGACAAGAAAACAACATGTCTCTGTGGAGAAGACAAGAAAGCAACATGTCTCTGTGGAGAAGACAAGAAAGCAACATGTCTCTGTGGAGAAGACAAGAAAGCAACATGTCTCTGTGGAGAGAGGAGAAGATAAGAAAACAACACTGTCTCTTCACAGAGAGAAGAATGCAGATGAATGCAGGGTGACAGAGAGATTATTACTGTGTCATTCTGCGTCAAAATACATCTGCATTGCCTGCCGTGAGGATAGGAGGGGATGCTGCACTGCAGATACAGCGCTGGGTACTAGAGACCATACAAACGCAGAAGGCATCTCCCTCTATTGTGCCTTTACGGAGTTGAAGTCAACAGGTGTCAGTTTAACCTGCTATTAAACTGTCATGTAGATGAGACTGCCTGTGTACTAATTAGTGTTCCCTGTCTGTGTTGCCAGTAAACATATTTGACCCCCATCTGCTTTTCACAGGAACTTTCCAAGTGACCGCCTGGCTGGGCTGCTGTGGGGAGATGGACTGGTCCTGTCCCAAATGGCACCCTATTCCCTATATAGTGCACTGTAGGGGATAGAGTGGGACACATACAAATGTTTCATAATGCAGTCTAATGTGACATGACACTGGTAAGACCAGTGGTTGATGTTTATATTGAAACCGGAGTATCCAAATATACAGAAGAGAAGATGTGTAACAGTCCAGCCCAGGGTTGGCAGGTGACACCACCCTTTGGCCTCTTGCTGTCCATGTAACTCAGTTGTTAGAGCATGGCGCCATCGCAACGCCAGGGTTGTGGGTTCGGTTCCCACGGGGGACCAGTATGAAAAAAATATATATATATCCACACTCACTAATGTAAGTCACTCTGGATAAGAGTGTCTGTTAAATGACTGAAATGCAGACGTTATACAATGTCTGACAAGTGGCAGCTAAGGACAGAAATAAAACAAATGATAGTGGACCAAAAATAAATGACCAGGAGAGAGGGAAAAGTCTGTTAACCCCAAATGGTAGGATATTTAGAGAGGCCTTCCCACAGGAGAAAAGCAGCCATTTTCAGTTCATGTAAACGGTTATGTAACATATAGTATATGTGGACACACTGTTAGGCTACACACACTGTAGGCCTAGTATAAGTGTTTATTTTGGACTATACAGGTTCAAAACATTTATTTTAATAACTTCTGTAATCAGTCTTGAAGAACCACAGAGAGAGTGAGTCCCATCAGTTGGGAGCTGAAAGGTTATTCATCTCCCTCTCCTCTCGTCACTGTCATTGAGGCACTCTGTCCACGTGGGATAGAATCACTAACTACACCGGGTATGGCACTCCATTTGGGCCGTTGAGAACGGGTCAGCACGAGAGAAAAAAACGTAGGATATACAGTCTTGGATATACAGCATATCTTAATGGGAGATATGAATGAATTAATAGACCTATGGCATTACAACATCGGATCACTGTAAGTGTGATATTTGATAGCCTAGGCAGATTAATCTCACGAGCCCTCCGGTCAGAGAAAATAACGAATTAACGCAGTAGATTTATTTGAGAAATTATGCTCGTCAACAAGCACTGCTCTGTTGGGGGGGGGGGGGGGTTGTGTAAGGGATGTGGGCATTGGGTTGAACTTTGGTGCGCTGCAGGAAAAGTGAGCCGCTGTCGGCTGCGAGTGCTTGTGTTGGCGTTTACACGGGAATGTGCGTGGATCGTACGAGCTGGCCGCAACGTGCATTGAATTACACAGTGGTGTGAGACTGACTGACTGAGGGACTCTACTGTGCACAGCTGCGTCAGAGCTGTCCCTGCAACTACAGGGATTTAAACCCTTACATTCTCATGATTTCTATATTGTTTAATGGAGAAGTATTTCATAATATTGGTTATTGTAAATAGACTGTAGCCATTTCCTAAGATTCCTGCTTAGAATACTGAAACAGCTCTGCAATGAGGCGATTGCATCATTCCCTATCAACATGCGTTGTAGGAGCCTAACAACCAGCAGTTCAAGCCTGGAGTCCACTGTAGGAGCACAGACACCAATAGTATTTGCTGGACGAGAGTGCTTAACATTTCTGAACGTAAATTGCGAACCGATTTTACATGTAGAATCGTGTAAAAAATGTCGGCAGTCAGGCGTCTACAGCGGGTGGTCCCTCAAACACAGCGCGCGGAATGTTCGGCAGATGAACACGAGTTCCACATTCAGTGCGATGTGTGCGAGCCTTAAAGAGGTTGCCATGAATTTCACAGTATCTTACAGGTAACTCCGTGGCGGGTAAAATTCTGTATTTCATATTACAACAGCGTAACATTGACTGTATTATACTTAAGTAATAAAGGGGGTGTGCTATATGGCCAATATACCACGGCTAAATTGTTATTATGCACGAAACAGAGCGCCTGGATACAGCCCTTAGCTGGGGAATATCGGCCATATACCACAAACCCCCGAGGAGCCTTATTGCCCTTAAACAGTAAGGCACTGTATTCTGTTGGGTGGAATTTCAGTACCATATGAACTATAACACCCCCGACCCAAAAAAATACAAATACAAATGTACTATTTTCCCATAATGCACCATAATTTACAGTATGCTACAGTTAAACATTTCAGAGTTTTTTTTTACTGTTTATAATACCTAAAATTACAGTTGTCCATTACAGTCAGTGGTGATTTTAGCATGTAAATCTAGGTGTCGCAAAAAAAAAAATATATGTTTTAGATACATCCCAGCAAAGCCACTACACGACACTAAAAAAAAAAAGACATGAATTGCACTATAAGGGTGACAAATGGTGCCCACAAACTGTTAAGGCCTACATAAAGCTGTCCCAACAGCAGAGCTTTATTTTCAGCACCATGGAGTGGATCCTTACCACCGCTACACCTGGCTATCAGCGGAGCCTTGTCTGGCAGCAAAACAGTTCATTCAGCCTCATTTACTGCCTTTAAAAAAACATAGCTGATATGGCTGACATGCTTAAACAAATGTGGTTTCAACTGACAATTGAGATGTACAAACTATGGCATAAGGGAATGATGAGCAGATAAGAGGAAATCCTTAATTTAGATTAAGACATTAATACGTGAGCTAAGATGGACATGGTCAATATAATTATTTGTTCAGCACTTTTGAAATGTACAGTGACAGAATTCAGAACATGGGACGTTTTTACAGTATTCTCCCTCTATACCAAGTCAGAACCGTATGATAAATAAAGGGGGCATATTAGCAAAGAATGGAAGTTCTTACAATATTTGATGACATTTCTCTAAAACAGGCTATGGGCTACATGTGCACCACCAAGTCAGAACATAGACGAAATTAAGAGGGGGGAAGGACCAAATTATTAAGGAGAGACACATGGGTTACTACCAGCTTACTACACAACATACACTTAGTATTACTTTCTTAGTTACAGTATACATATCTCCCTGGCATATTACATGATTTATGCAGCAGCATACAATACATTTTTGGACTCACCGTTGTGCTGTGCCCACTTGAACAGGAAGGTGGCACAGTGGTCCTTCTTGTGGGCAAATTTTGTCATGAGACTTTATCATCAAAGTCTGCGATTCTCTGGATTTATGGTGCTTTCAAGAGAACTGAAAACTCAGAGGGAAAAAAACTAGGTTGAATCATGACGTCAGTGATCTTCAGGTCGGAGCTCTAGAAAGAGGCCTGAGTTCCCGACTTGAATGACCATTCCCAGTTGTCTTGAACTCACTGAAGTCTGAGATTTCCCAGTTCCGAGTTTCCAGTTGTTTAAAACGCGGCAGAAGTCATGCTGGATTGACAGCATGGCCAATGTATTCAATCTTTTCTGGCCAATGGTGTTGCGTGTCACACCAGCCTTCGCTTTGGCTCCCCCTCCTGTCCAGCTCTGGCGGTCAGCATTTCCGGCCTTCTAGCTGCTGCCAAACTTGCTGCTGGCAAAACGCTCTTCAACCATCAACCCCGGACTTGTCTTGTCATCATTACACACACGGTTCCAATCCCCACTCAATCACTGTATATATATATACACTATTTAGCACTTTGGGTTTCAACCCGGTTTTATATATGGTACTATAATAAATTCAGTAGTTCTAAACCTGCGATTGCCTCCTCCTCTCTACACTTGTGACATTGTGTGAGAATGTTTATCCTTTTAAGCTTGGAAAAGAGACCCTTAAAGCCAGACTTGGACCACACCTCTCCACCGAATAGCAGGGGAAGCAAAATAGTGATTGCTTTACAACACTTGCAGTAAGCCACTGATTCCTTCCAAACCACTCGTTGTTGAATTTGCGATTCACAACTTGTTGTGTAATGTTTATGTCCAATCGTTGATGAGCACCGATACGTGTTATCTATAATTTATCTTCATATGACAAGGATTTGCCAGTAGATTGTCAAAGTGATTCATGATGACTGCTTGTCTAGCTACGATTTTGAAAGTATGATGTTGACAATCAAAGCTACGTTAGATATAACGTGATCCAGGCTGTATCACATCTGACCGTGATTGGGAGTCCCATAGGGCGGCGCACAATTGACCCAGTGTCGTCCAGGTTTGGCCATGGTAGGCTGTCATTGTAAATAAGAATTTGTGCTTAATTAACTGACTTGCTAAATTTTAAAAGTCATGTCATTTTATCTGTGGCCAATGACCTTGAGCCTTCTTGGATGGGCACTTCTACTGTAAATCTATGCACCCATTGGGCTTACTCTTTAGCTCTCCCTGTAGATTGAGGCGTAGTGTCCCCATGAGTGACAGAACAGTGAGCCAATCACAGCGAAACTAGAGAATATTACCAACCACTACACTCTGTATTTTCCGTTGGCTGCCCCACCACCACAGAAAGCACTGAGCTGGGCTGAAACACCTGCATTTTGGAGCTGCCTGACTCAAGAAAGCAAAAAAGAGACCATGTTTGCAGGCGGCTTTATTAACCATTTATTTATTTTTCACATTGATTACAAACTGATATGACACGTATTAATGCAGAAATAACATGCAAAACAGGCAACAGAAACATTTGATTTTTTATAGCTAAACAGGTGGGGCCTGCCCTGAATGACGGTCGCCACTGTTTACAATGTAGCCTCTATTTCAACCACATGACAATCACTCATGTGGGGTAGCCTGCTCATAGGCTAAGTCATTTTGCCAAATTTGTTTCATTTAAATGCAAAACGAGTACTCGTTGCCAATGGATCGGATGGATGTTGGCTAACTTTGAACCAATCACGTTGTATCGAGCATACCCAGAAAAAAAACGTAATCACATACACCTAGAGGCTGCCATATACACCGTCTATCATGACTTACCTTGTGTCTGTTTATTAACAATTTACTAACATATTGAATTTCTGTCTCCCTGTATTTGCAATATATGCACTTTGTGGATAATCTGAAATGGTAATCTCATCCATGATAAAAAACAGTATGTCGAGAGCGAGAGAGAGAGAGAGAGAGAGAGAGAGAGAGAGAGAGAGAGAGAGCGAACGTGTTCCTCGCTCTAATATCCACAGCGCGGAGAACACGTGCACACACAAGCATGCGGTACCACTCGCGCATATTTATCCCACTGACCTGTATTCTGATAACACAATTTCAACGTCGAGCCACTTCCCATACCAAGTCAGTCTGCATTATATGTGTATATATATATATGTGGTAGAAAGATAGAAAGGTATATCTATCTTCGTGGGTGCGTGTGAGCACGTCTGTCTGGGCTCTTTCTTACCTGTGTTCTGCAGAGACATACGTCCTTTCTGGCTCGCCGGTTTCTCTGACGGGTTGTCATGAACATCGATATTATCCAATCCCACCACTTGCTCCAGAACTGACAAAACCAGAAGCGCTATTGCAAATTTGACCAACATTTCTGCCTCTCTATCTGCGAAGACCAGTAGGTGCCTGTGTTATAGTCTGCCTTCTCTTCGCTCTGAAACAACGATGCAGTGTTGTATCGGAAACGCACCGGTCCAACCAGCCAGCCTGCTCTCTGTCTGTCTGTGGTAACTCGTTGCACTCAGCTGTAGACTGTATTCTGGCAGGCAGCGCAGAGAGAGAGAGAGAGAGAGAGAGTGAACGCTGGGACCGCAGGGATGCTGCCTATATCTCCCAGAGCCAGGGCGGGTCGTCAATTTAGATGGAGTCAAGCAGGTGTTGTCAGCCAAGCTCAGCGGCCAATCAGACACGCAGACTTCCACGTCCAAGGTTGAGAGGGGAGTGTCCAGTGGCTGTACCCGTATTTCCATATAAACTCCTGTAAAAAAAGAAAACTGTCTATGGGTAGGTGGTTATAAGCTAGTGTTTGGCTAAGAAACCTGTGTCTCTTGTTGTTCCTTGCATCGGAGGAAAGAAATGTGCAGCGGATGTAAACAGACCTGTCCGAATCATGTTGGCATGCCAACAGCTATTAGCCTACAATGTAATAACATTTAATGATATTTACTGGACACATCTGTTGTGGTTAGATTTAGGTAATACTTTGAATAACATATTGGTGGATACAAGGGGAAACATATTTTCCTACACCATATGAGGAAACAGTGTATTGCTTGGTATATATTCCCAGCACCAGACTTACTCTATTTGCACCCCAATATATTTTCTGTGTTATTACATGTTTATATCTATGAGTTTGTTGTTTATTGCAGTTGCACTATCCACCATGTCTATATGATGCACGTTTCCCAAGGGATCAGTAAAGTATTAACTCATGCATGTGCCCATTGTCAGTGCTTCCTCTCTGAGAGAAACTGTGGCAAGAGACTGAAGCAGTTTCCAAGACAAACTGAACAGATTGTCAAAGTACATGTATACAGTACAGAACATATTCTTCTTTCCCTACTTTCACTGAATTCACTCCTTTCATAGACAGTCAGTCAATGGACTCCTGGTCCAAGCAGGTGTTGGTGTTGTCCTGGAGCCATGCATGTTCTAAACTTGAGCAGGCATGAACTGGAGAGGCATGGTGGGATTCTCATCAAACACACACGCTGGGAGACGCATAGCTGTGGCTGGCAAGGTGCACCATCATGCCAGGGCTAAGACGATAAGGGAAGAGAAGAGAGGAGGTAAGGAGGAGGAGGAGAGAAGAGAAGAGTGGGTGGCAGGACAGTGACAGGCTGGTAGCGTTTGGCAGGGATTGCATAATTCGGAAGCCACCCCATACAGGCAGACCAAACACTCAGAGAGAAACACAGAAACACAGTATGTGGTCATGGTAATGTGGACGTGTTTAACTGCTAACTATGAACTATTAACACTATTAACACACCATTGTCCCCACCAAGCTGGGTCCCTGGGTCTGAACACCTGGGTCCCTGGGTCTGAACACCTGGGTCCCTAGGTCTGAACACCTGGGTCCCTGGGTCTGAACACCTGGGTCCCTGGGTCTGAACACCTGGGTCCCTGGGTCTGAACACCTGGGTCCCTGGGTCTGAACACCTGGGTCTGCAACTGGATCCTGGACTTCGTGACGGGCTGACCTCAGGTGGTGAGGGTAGGCAACGTCACCTCCACCTCGCTGACCCTTAACCCACGGTCCCCACAGGGATGTGTGCTTAGTCCCCTACTTTACTCCCTGTTCACCCATGACTGTGTGGCCATGCACAACACCAACACCATTATCAAGTTCGCTGACGACATGACCTGATCACCGGTGAGGGAGGAGGTCAGTGACCTGGCAGTGTGGTGCAGGAGCAACAACCACTGCCTCAACGTCAACAAGACCAAGGAGTTTATCGTGGACTACAGGAAACAGGGGGGTGGGGGAGCATGCCCCATCCACATCGACGGGGCGGCAGTGGAGCAGGTAAACAGCTTCAAGTTCCTCCGTGTCCAAACCACTAAAGACTTCAAATGGTCCAAACACACACAGACTGTCATGAAGAAGGTGCGACAGTGCATCTTCCCCCTCAGGAGGTGGAAAAGGATTGGCATGGGCCCTCAAATCCTAAAAAGATTCTACAGCTGCACCATTGAGAGCATATTGACTGGCTGCATCACTGCTTGGTATGGCAATAGCACCGCCTTCAATCGCATGGTGCTACAGAGGTTTGTGCGGACAGCCCAGTACATCACTGGGGCCGAGCTCCCTTATATTCAGAATCTCTATCAGGTGGTGTGAAAAGGCCCTTTAACGTCAATTAAATACAAAACTCAATTTTTTTCCATATTCGCCAATGTTGTAACTTTGACATAATCAAAGGTGTTTGTGTTGTGCCAGACATCGGTTGAGACACAACATGCTCTTGAATACAGTGGAAGTGTCATGTTTTCTCTGATAAATTGACTAAAATGGAAATACAATTGAAATGTCAACTTTCAAATGGTACCACAGATATGGTTGGAGGGCCACTCATCAGAGAATGTTGACTTGAATGGGAATATCTGTTGTTTTAAATTCTACTGTCAATCCTACATAGGAAACCTACTTAAATCATTGAAATATATATAATAGAAATATATATAATAGAATAGACATGCACAAGTTGACAGTTGATGGTGGGTGGACTGGCAGTCATTTTTTGTGGCAGTAATTAGAAGTTAAACATTAAATTACATTTAAATTACAATGGTGTTCCAGCTAAATAGCAGTGATCTGAAGGGATAAGTCTGTTCTATGAGTTATACTTCTATGATTGAAATGACACCCTGTATTTAAAAGCATGTTGTCTCAACCAATGGCCGGCACAACACCAGAAAATCTGGTAATGTGAAATAGGGTCTAAACTACAACATATGCAAACACACACACACATATATATATATATATATATATATATATATATATGTATATTCCACGTTGGTTCACTTTCTGAAAACTTCTTCCATGGAAAAACATGTATGGAAAGTTTTGTTTCATTCAAAAGGGATCCTTTCAAAAAGTGATTGAATTGAATTGGATTGAACCATGAGGAATGTTGGTCCAAGGTTGCATACCAGCTACCAGCTATATGTTAATATACTCCAGACCACTTGGCAGAGTCAAAGAAGTGATTTTATATAGCCTGCAGTGATATGCTATAGCCACTAGGTTACTCGGCCCACCACTGTGACGAGCCCCAAATATAAACATGTAATTGGGATTTAAATTGCACTGCGTGCTATCTGTTGTTTTTCCCAAATGTGTCAAGCAGCAACGTTTTATGAGTGGTTTTGGCACGGGTTCGCCTGATAAGCTCCTATATTTAGTCTGGCCATGCAATCACGTGCCCATTTAGATTATACAGCATCTCATCCCTTGTATGAGAGAGGATCGTCTTCTAATTGTTAACCATAGTTATGATGATCATGATCATGCCACGACTCGGAAATATTCCCGTCTGGTTTGATTATTTATCGTCTTAACATTGGCCTGCAGTGCAGCGAGCGGGATGAATCGTGCAAAATTGACCACATCTGTGGAATAAACGGAACGAGATGTAGCCTGGCCATCTCGAGGTATTCAGAGCCGCTGAGAAATAGTCGTTTTGGCGAAGTTCCTGCTGAAGCTGAAAATAGCCCGGAGAGACTCGCAGAGAGAGCAGTGGTAAGGTTTTACTCGGCAGACATGAGAATCAGAACGGAATGAGATGAGCAACGGAAATCGGAGAGGTGTCATTATGATAAATAGATGAACAGAATGATTAAGAATAAGCAGACTAGCCGACTTTCCTCTAGCCTACATCACCACTTTAAGCGACTGCGTGCTTATTCATTCTTTATGAAAATAATACATTGCCTACTGTATGTTATGAAACGTTACATAGGATATAACCTAACATTGAGAAACACCGTAACAGTGACATAAAATTATCTACCTCTCAAAGAACGGTAACTGAAATTGCAAGGGGAGGGGTGAGTGATCACTTTTGGAAACAGTGTAGGTGTTGTGTATGCAGTGTTGCCCTCAGCGCCCGCTGCCTTTAGGCTGGCTGTACCCACCTCCCGGCCCGCTGCCTGTAGGCTTGCTGTACCCACCTCCTGGCCCGCTGCCTGGAGGTTGGCTGTACCCATCTCCCGGACCGCTGCCTGTAGGTTGGATGTACCCAGCTCCGCGCCCGGCCCGCTGCCTGTAGGTTGGTTGAACCCACCACACTTTGGAATCTCCTTCTGAATCAGGCCTTTCCAAAACCTGCCCATGCTGCAAACACACCCTCGGTCTAGGCCAGTCAGCGAACACACCTTCGGCCTAGGCCAATCAGCGCAGAGCAGGACACCGCAGGTTGGTAATGGTGCGTGTCACCACACGCGGAGCAAACTGGCCTGCGGATGGTAGGCTTCAACCAGCCATGTATTTAGCCGCTCTCAGATCCCAAAATATGTCTAAGGAAAGACAGACTGCGCATATGTCCAGAATGTGTCATTCATAAGCATATTCTCAATGATTACATAGATGTAGCCTACCCTGTCATTATTCTGTTCTACAATGACATAACGCTTTTAGTTTTAAACCCAATGCATGGACATGAGTCAGACCCGCATACTCTCTGGGCACAGATGTCAAATTAATGTATATTCCATGTTGGTTCAACGTCATTTAATGGAAATTACTTGGAAACAACAGATTCAACCAGTATGTGTCCAGGAGGAAGCTACATGTATAATATGAGGAGGAGACATTGGTTGTGATTGGGCCAAATGATTATGTAATGCTAGTTAACATAGGCCTATATCAAGCAATTGCCACATTCTCAGCCATGGTTTTGCCCAGTTAGCTCTTTGAATGGAATCCACTGTTTTCCAATAGTGAGTCTGAGTCACTACCTCAGTGGTGAAAGAAGCCAACCTGATTTCTCAGAGACCTTGACCCCCTTCAGCCAACTTCTAGACACATCAAGTGGTCTCTGTATCACCAGGACAATGATTAAATGTAAATATTAGTTGTTGAGATGAGGAGTTTGGAGCTGTATAAATATGAGATCAATTATGTTGCAATATTAATTGTTGAGATTTTTACAACTTTTTAAAAATTGAACCTTTGTTTAACTAGGCAAGCCTACCCCAGCCAAACCCTAACCCACACAACTATGAGCCACCTTATGGGACTCCCAATCACGCCCGGTTGTGATACAGTCTGGAATCAAACCAAGATCTGTAGTGGCGCCTCTAGCACTGAAATGCAGTGCCTGAGACCACTGCGCCATTCGGGAGAATGGAGGTTGTGAAGTGGTCGCTGTAAGAATAGGAGAATGATTATATTCTCAGCTCATCTCGCTTTTTTCATTGCTCCGTGTTGTTGAATGCCAGTCACATGCTGGCTCCCTGTTTAGAATTTGTATCACCATCAGCTTTCAGATCTATGCCTTTACGGGGCCTTCTCTGACCCAGTCTTGCTGTCAGCATTCAGATTTTTCTGATAATCCATAGTGGTAGGCTTAGGGCTACTTTATGCATACACTTTAAAACCTACACGACAGTTCAAAAGTTTGGAGTCACGTAGAAATGTCCTTGTTTTGAAAGAAAAGCATGTTCTTTGTCCTTTAAAATAACATCAAATTGATCAGAAATACTGTACAGTGTAGACAATGTTAATGTTGTAAATGAAAGGGCTGAAAATAGCTGTAGACGGCTGATTTTAATGGAATATCTACATAGCTGTACAGAGGCCCATTATCAGCAACCATCACTCCTGTGTTCCAATGACACGTTGGAACAATTTAGCTAATCCATGTTTATCAATTTATCAAATCCAAGTTTATAATTTTAAAAGGCTAATTGATCATTAGAAAACCATTTTGCAACTATGTTAGCACAGCTGAAAACTGTTGTTCTGATTAAAGAAGCAATAAACTAGTTGAGTATCTGGAGCATCAGCATTTGTGGGTTCGATTACAGGCTCAAAATGGCCAGAAACAAAGAACATTCTTCTGAAACTCGTCAGTCTATTCTTGCTCTGAGAAATGAAGTCTATTCCATGCAAAACTTTACCAAAAAAACTGAAGATGGCTCTAACGAGAATAGAAAGAGGAGTGGGAGGCCCCGGTGCACAACTGAGCAAGAGGACAAGTACATTAGAGTGTCTCATTTGAGAAGCAGACACCTCACAAGTCCTCAACTGGAAGCTTCATTAAATAGTACCCGTAAAACACCAGTCTCAATGTCAACAGTGAAGAGGCGACTCCGAGATGCTGGCCTTCTAGGCAGATTTGCACTGAAAAAGCCATATCTCAAACTGGCCAATAAAAATAAAAGATTAAGATGGGCAAAAGAACACAGACACTGGAAAGCTCTGGATAAGAGCGTCTGCCAAATGACTTAAATGTAATGTAAATGAAAGCCAGCAACCCAGAGTCGCCTCTTCAAAATGTGACGTTTATCCCCCCTGGTAAAACGTAGCATACTGAAGTCAACCCATGAGATCTTGTTGTGTGGATAGCCACGCCTGCATCACCAGATGCATCATTTACACCTTAGATGGGGAGGAAGGGCTCGTGGTAATGACTGGAGCGGAATCAGTGGAATGGTATCAAATACATCAAACAACATGGTTTCCATGTGCTTGATGCCATTCCATTAACTGCGTTTCAGACATTATTATGAGCTGTCCTTGCCGCAGCAGCCTCCTGATGTACACTATGTTCAGAGCAGGGCTGCGTGGCTGTCTGTGACAGCTACTTAAAGATCTTAAGACCATGCAACGTTATCGTCGCCTTTTATTCCCAACACATTGCATTACCGTTAAATGTTCTCACATGCGGAGCAGAAGCCTCTCACGGTTTAGCGGTTGGTTTCGTGTCACTGAGAGTGGTCTGTCTGTCTCTGTGCTATTTCAATAACACACAAATCTCATTTATCGTGTGTATGTCGCTCATTTTGACGTGGCCCCATTTGCAGTGACACAGTCCAGAAAGTGGAGAAGAATGCTTTGAGTACAGTAACGCTGATGAGCTGTGACTGGTGGTTTGTGTGTGTGTGTGTTGTATAAGGGCCTGGAAACGGAAAACAGCCATGCGGTGTGGGTCAAACCCCCATCATGACACCACACCATGGGGAGCAGTCTGTGTGTGTGTGTGTGTGTGTGTGTGTGTGTGTGTGTGTGTGTGTGTGTGTGTGTGTGTGTGTGTGTGTGTGTGTGTGTGTGTGTGTGTGTGTGTGTGTGTGTGTGTGTGTGTGTGTGTGTGTAGGTAGGTAGGTAGGTAGGTAGGTAGGGTGTGTGTGTGTGTTTCGACTTATAATGTCACATACACAAGTACAGTGAAATGCCTTTCTTGCAAACTCCAAACCCAACAATGCAGTAATCAATATCAATGTAGTACTAAAAACAGCATAAGGTGCAACAAAAACACATGAGAAATGGTAATAAGAAGAACAGGAGAAAGTAAAAAGCTTTATACAGGGTCAGTTCCAGTACCATATTTACAATGTACAGGGATACTGGCGTGATAGAGGTAGATATTCATAGGGTTAAGGTGACTAGGCATCAGAATAAATGATAGAGTACAGTAGCATATATGATGATTGGAAAGGGGGATACCTAGTTAGTTGTACAACTGAATGCCTTCAACTGAAATGTGCCTTCTGCACTTAAGCCAACCCCTCTGAATCAGAGAGGTGTAGGGGGCTGCCTTAATGGACATCCACGGCGCCCGGGGTTAACTGCCTTGCTCAGGGGAAGAATGACAGATTTTCACCATGTCAGCTCGGGGATTCAATCCAGCAACCTTTCGGTTACTGGCCCAATGCTCTAACCACTAGGCTACCTGCCGCCCGTATGCGAGTATGTGTGCATGCGTGTGTCTAGTGTCAGTATAAATGTGTGTGCATGTTATGTGTGTGTGAGAAAATGAAGTGAGTGTGTGTGTGCGTGTTGGAGTGTCAGTGTGAGAGTCCTGTGAGTGAACACAGAGACAGTGCAAAAATACAAGGGTCAACACAGAGTCTATTTAGCAGTCTTATGGTTGGTGGATAGAAGCTGTTTAGGAGCCTGTTGGTGTTAGACTTGATGCACCATGCAGAAGCAAAGAGTCTATGGCTTGGGCGGTTGGAGTCTTTAACAATTTTTCGGGCCTTCCTTTCACACCGCCTGATATAGAGGTCATGGACGGCAGGGAGCTCGGCCCCATTGATATACTGGGCTATCCGCACCACCCTCTGTAGCGCCTTGTGATCGAGGGCGGTTCTGTTGTCATACCAAGCAGTGATGCAGCCAGTCAAGGTGCTCTCAGTGGTGCAGCTGCAGAGCTTTTTGAGGATTTAAGGGCCCATGCCAAACCTTTTCAACCTCCCGAGTGGGAAGAGGTGCTGTCGTGTCTTCTTCAAGACTATGTGCGTGTGAGTGGACCATTTTAAGTCCTTGGTATTTTGGACACGGGAACTTTAAGCTCTCGACCCTCTCCACTGCAGCCCCGTCGATGTGGCTGGAATACCATCCGAATGTTGGCCTGATTAAATTAAAGACCTAACTCACGTCAGCCTCAGAGAGTGATATCACCCAGTCCTCTGGGACGGTGTAGGAATCTCACCGCTGCACAATGTTACTGTAGAAATGCATTGAGTTCATCTGGTGGAGAGGAATGGTTGGGCGGATCACAGCTGGGTCTTCCATTGTAATCCGTAATGGACTGTAGCCCCTGCCACATGGAGCCTGTGTCATATGATTCCACCTTATTCCAATATTATCGCTTTGCTCATTTGATGACTCTGCAGAGGTGGTAACGGGACATCTTGTTCTTGTCTTCAGCTGTAGCCTCATGGTTGTCTGCGGTAGCCCTCGGTAGTCAGTGTTCCAACCAAGGACAGACGATTTTTACGGCCTCGCACTTCAGCACTCGACGGTCCCATTCTGTGAGCTTGTTTGGCCTACCACTTCACGGCTGAGCCGTTGTTGCTCCTTGACATTTCCACTTCACAATAACAGCACTTACAGTTAACCGGTGCAGCTCTAGCAGGGCAGAAATTTTAGGAACTGACTTGTTTGAAAGTTGGCATCCTATGACGGTGCCACGTTGAAAGTCACTGAGCTCTTCAGTAAGGCCACTCTACTCCTGATGTTTGTCTATGGAGAATGCATGGCGGTGTGCTGGATATGATACACCTGTCAGTCACGGGTGTGACTGAAATAGCCAAATCCACTAATTTGAAGGGGTGTTCACATACTTGTGTATATATAGCGTGTAAGTTGTCCTCTAATTCCATTCTGTTTTTCAGATGAAGCACATACTTATTTATTGGATAGTCCTCCCATCGATCAGGTTCCTGCCTATAAATATCTGGGCATTTGGATTGACCAAGACATAAAATGTAAAAAAACATATGGATTAGTTAGTTAAAAAGCTAAGATTTTAAGTGGTCTTCTTTTTCGAAATATATCTTGCATCTCCCTAAATAGTAAGAAGCAGATTGTACAGTCCACTTTCCTGACAGTTCTTGACTATGGTGACACCATTTATCAGATTGCAGCAGTCACTACTCTGAAACCTTTGGATGCCGTCTACCATAGGGCCCTTTGCTTTATCACGGGTGACGGTTTAAATACTCACCACCGCATCCAATATCAACATGTTGGCTGGTCCTAAAGCCCTGTAGATCACGTCATTATTCCCTTTTTGTTTACAAAGCTCTACTACACAAGCTTCCAATTCACCTAACTTCATTGCTAATGAAAAAAGAATGAGCTACCAAACCCACTCGCAGGATTGGTTATCTCTTGAGGTCACTCTGGTCTCGACTAATATAGGTAATCCTCCTTTAGTTTTAGTGCCCCCATTGTTGGAATAACCTACAAAATTCCTTGTATCTTGATTCCATTGTGCTGCTAGGACATTTTAGGACTCTGGTGTTTAATGAATTCATAGAGGATTGTAGTTGTTTTGATTGATTGTAGTGGTTTATTTGTTGAAATTGTGATGTTGAGGTGGTGATGTTGAGGTTGTGGTGTTGAGGTTGTGCCTTGGGGGTTATTTTTATTCTTCTTGTTTTATTTGTAATGTCATTCTTCCCCCTTCCTGGTTGTGATAAAATGTTTGTACTCAGGGCACCATTGGGATGAGACACTGGTCCCAATTTGGCTACCCTGAATAAATGAAAAAACATAAATAAAAATGTAAATGTGGAATTAAAATTCCCGGCAACAAAAGAAAGTTTTCCTGCTTGTTTATAGCCCCGTACAGTTCGTTAAGTGCCAGCTTGTTTTTCTTCTTGTCCTGAGGTGGAATGTGTACGACAATCATGATAACAGATGAAAACTCCCTTGGGAGGAAAAAGGGTCTGCATTTGACCATTAGGTTTTCCAAGATGGGTGAACAATAGGTTGAGACTTCCACAGAGGCAAACCCCTCCCTCTCTCGATTTTCCTGACTCCACTGTCCTGTCCGCTCGGTGGATGGAGCATCCATCATGTTGGATAGCCATGGTTCAGATAAGCAGAGAATATTGCAGAGAATCCTGTAGCAAATCCGCGATTGGAGGTCATCTATCTTATTTTCAAGTCATTGGCCAATAGAATGGAGGAAAGAGTACTCTCTTTGCCTTAATCTCTCCAGGGTCCTCCATCTCTTTCCTCTGTAATGCCGGCCTTTCCTCTTGGATACCCTGAAAATTGGATCGGAATTACAGAAAGGGCCTAGGGAAGATGAGTTGAAGTCAAAGTTGAAGCCAGAATTGAGGTAAGTAACTGCCAATCTGATGTTCAAAAGTTCTTGTCGGTTATGAAGAATGATAGCGGATACATTTAGTAAAAATAAAGTAAAATAAATGCTAAAAGATTCAAATGGCAAAGTTAATTCAGAGCTCTCCAAACGGTGGCCATTAAGTACGGCGCCATCTTTGTGTGGTTGCTTGTGTTATGCTAGGACAGGGATGCTTTAAGATGGTGACTTGGAGATGTTTTGTTTTGTCACTCCAAGTTTAATAAAGGCGTATGCATTTTGCAGCACATTGATGGCTTTTCTTATAGTAACAACACAGGTATTAACTAGTCAAACTCTGGTTATAAGGCCTTACTAGGGCTGCAGAATTCCAGAAACTTTCCAAAATTCCCTGATTTTCCTGAAATCCAGGTTGGAACATTCCCGGAATTGGGAGAGAATGAAAAGTCATTATTGGGTCTTTCATCCAGGACTTCTGGAAAACCTGGGAGTTTTGGGAAAGTTACCGGAGTTTTGCAACCCTTTACTTGAGAGATGTCCCCAAAATATCTCAGGAATGGGGACACCAGAGAGGGGCTACACTAGAGTCTTTGAGGAAGCTGAGGATGATAGCTATGCAAGTGCTGGTAGAGAGGTGGAACAGACTATAGAGCTTATCTCTCTCTCTTTATGTATCGCTCTCTTTCTTTCTCTCACTCTCTGTCTCTCTCACTCTATAGATATATATATATCTATATCTCTATATATCTCTCTCTCTAAATATATATATATATACAGTGCCTTGCGAAAGTATTCGGCCCCCTTGAACTTTGCGACCTTTTGCCACATTTCAGGCTTCAAACATAAAGATATAAACCTGTATTTTTTTGTGAAGAATCAACAACAAGTGGGACACAATCATGAAGTGGAACGACATTTATTGGATATTTCAAACTTTTTTAACAAATCAAAAACGGAAAAATTGGGCGTGCAAAATTGTTCAGCCCCTTTACTTTTAGTGCAGCAAACCCTCTCCAGAAGTTCAGTGAGGATCTCTGAATGATCCAATGTTGACCTAAATGACTAATGATGATAAATACAATCCACCTGTGTGTAATCAAGTCTCCGTATAAATGCACCTGCACTGTGATAGTCTCAGAAGTCCGTTAAAAGCGCAGAGAGCATCATGAAGAACAAGGAACACACCAGGCAGGTCCAAGATACTGTTGTGAAGACGTTTAAAGCCGGATTTGGATACAAAAAGATTTCCCAAGCTTTAAACATCCCAAGGAGCACTGTGCAAGCGATAATATTGAAATGAAAGGAGTATCAGACCACTGCAAATCTATCAAGACCTGGCCGTCTCTCTAAACTTTCAGCTCATACAAGCAGAAGACTGATCTGAGATGCAGCCAAGAGGCCCATGATCACTCTGGATGAACTGCAGAGATCTACAGCTGAGGTAGGAGACTCTGTCCATAGGACAACAATCAGTCGTATATTGCACAAATCTGGCCTTTATGGAAGAGTGGCAAGAAGAAAGCCATTTCTTAAAGATATCCATAAAAAGTGTTGTTTAAAGTTTGCCACAAGCCACACCAAACATGTGGAAGAAGGTGCTCTGGTCAGATGAAACCAAAATTGAACTTTTTGGCAACAATGCAAAACGTTATGTTTGGCGTAAAAGCAACACAGCGCATCACCCTGAACACACCATACCCACTGTCAAACATGGTGGTGGCAGCATCATGGTTTGGGCCTGCTTTTCTTCAGCAGGGACAGGGAAGATGGTTAAAATTGATGGGAAGATGGATGGAGCCAAATACAGGACCATTCTGGAAGAAAACCTGATGGAGTCTGCAAAAGACCTGAGACTGGGACGGAGATTTGTCTTCCAACAAGACAATGATCCAAAACATAAAGCAAAATCTACAATGGAATGGTTCAAAAATAAACATATCCAGGTGTTAGAATGGCCAAGTCAAAGTCCAGACCTGAATCCAATCGAGAATCTGTGGAAAGAACTGAAAACTGCTGTTCACAAATGCTCTCCATCCAAACTCACTTGAGCTCGAGCTGTTTTGCAAGGAGGAATGGGATAAAATTTCAGTCTCTCGATGTGCAAAACTGATAGAGACATACCCCAAACGACTTACAGCTGTAAACGCAGCAAAAGGTGGCGCTACAAAGTATTAACTTAAGGGGGCTGAATAATTTTGCACGCCCAATTTTTCCGTTTTTGATTTGTTAAAAAAGTTTGAAATATCCAATAAATGTCGTTCCACTTCATGATTGTGTCCCACTTGTTGTTGATTCTTCACAAAAAAATACAGGTTTATATCTTTATGTTTGAAGCCTGAAATGTGGCAAAAGGTCGCAAAGTTCAAGGGGGCCGAATTCTTTCGCAAGGCACTGTATATATAAAAATACAGTTGAAGTCGGAGGTTTACATACACTTAGGTTGGAGTCATTAAAACTCATTTTTCAACCACTCCACAAATTTCTTGTAAACAAACTATAGTTTTGGCAAGTCGGTTAGGACATCTACTTTGTGCATGACACAAGACATTGTTCCAACAATTGTTTACAGACAGATTATTTCACTTATAATTCACTGTATCACAATTCCAGTGGTCAGAAGTGTACATACGCTAAGTTGACTGTGCCTTTAAACTGCTTGGAAAATTCCAGAAAATTATGGCATGGCCTTAGAAGATTCTGATAGGCTAACTGACATCATTGGAGTCAATTGGAGGTGAACCTATGGATGTATTTCAAACTCTCTGCCTCTCTGCTTGACATTATGGGAAAATCTAAAGAAACCAGCCAAGACCTCAGAAAACAATTGTAGACCTCCACAAGTCTGGTTCATCCTTGGGAGAAATTTCCAAACACCTGAATGTACCACGTTCATCTGTACAAACAATAGTACGCAAGTATAAACACCATGGGACCACGCAGCTGTCATACCGCTCAGGAAGGAGACGCGTTCTGTCTCCTAGAGATGAACGTACTTTGGTGCGAAAAGTGCAAATCAATCCCAGAACAACAGCAAAGGACTTTGAGAAGATGCTGGAGGAAACGGGTACAAAAGTATCTATATCCACAGTAAAATGAGTCCTATATCAACATAACCTGAATGGCCGCTCAGCAAGGAAGAAGCCACTGCTCCAAAACCGCCATAAAAAAGACAGACTACAGTTTGCAACTGCACATGGGGACAAAGATCGCACTTTTTGGAGAATTGTCCTCTGGTCTGATGAAACAAAAATAGAACTGTTTGGCCATAATGAACATCATTATGTTTGGAGGAAAAAGGGGAAAGCTTGCTAGCCAAAGAACACCATCCCAACCGTGAAGCACAGGGGTGGCAGCATCATGTTGTGGGGGTGCTTTGCTGCAGGAGGGGCTGGTGCACTTCACAAAATAGATGGCATGAGGTAGGATGATTATGTGGACATATTGAAGTAACATCTCAAGACAACAGTCAGGAAGTTAAAGCTTCGTCGCAAATGGGTATTCCAAATGGACATTGACCCCAAGCATACTTCCAAAGTTGTGGCAAAATGGCTTAAGGACAAGAAAGTCAAGGTATTGGAGTGGCCATCACAAAGCCCTGACCTCAATCCTACAGAAAATTTGTGGGCAGAACTGAAAAAGCGTGTGCAAGCAAGGAGGCCTGCAAACCTGACTCAGTTACACCAGCTCTGTCAGGAGGAATGGGCCATAATTCACCCAACTTATTATGGGAAGCTTGTACCCGAAACATTTGACCCAAGTTAAACAATTTAAAGGCAATGCTACCAAATACGAATTGAGTGTATGTAAACTTCTGACCCACTGGGAATGTGATGAAAGAAATAAAAGCTGAAATAAATCATTCTCTCTACTACTGTTCTGACATTTCACATTCTTAAAATCAACTGGTGATCATAACTGACCTAAAACAGGGAATTTTTGCTAGGATTAAATGTCAGGAATTGTGAAAAACTGAGTTGGAATGTGTTGGCTAAGGGTATGTAAACTTCCGACTTCAACAGTATATATACAGTATATCACAAAAGTGAGCACACCCCTCACATTTTTGTAAATATTTGAGTATATCTTTTCTTGTGACAACACTGAAGAAATTACACTTTGCTGCAATGTTAAGTAGTGAGTGTACAGCTTGTATAACAGTGTAAATTTGCTGTCCCCTCAAAATAACTCACACAGCCATTAATGTCTAAACCGCTGGCAACAAAAGTGAGTACACCCCTAAGTGAAAATGTCCAAATTGGGCCCAATTTTCACTCCCCGGTGTCATGTGACTCATTAGTGTTACAAGGTCTCAAGCGTGAATGGGGAGCAGGTGTGTTAAATTTGATGTCATCGCTCTCACACTGACTGGTCACTGGAAGTTCAACATGGCAAAGATCTCTGAGGATCTGAAAAAAATAATTGTTGCTCTACATAAAGATGGCCTGGGCTATAAGAATATTGCCAAGACCCTGAAACAGAGCTGCAGCACGGTGGCCAAGACCATACAGCAGTTTAACTGGACAGGTTCCACTTAGAACAGGCCTCGCCATGGTCGACCAAATAAGTTGAGTGCACGTGCTCAGCGTCATTTCCAGAGGTTGTCTTTGGGAAATAGACGTATGAGTGCTGCCAGCATTGCTGCAGAGGTTGAAGGGGTGGGGGGTCAACCTGTCACTACTTAACATTGTAGCAAAGTATAATTTCTTTAGTCTTGTCACATGAAAAGATATACTCAAATATTTACAAAAATGTGAGGGGTGTACTCACTTTTGTGATATACTGTATATATATATATATATATATATATATATATATACACAGTGGGGAGAGCAAGTATTTGATAACCTGCAAAATCGGCAGTCTTTCCTACTTAAAGCATGTAGAGGTCTGTAATTTTCATCATAGTGTAACGACGTTCTTCTGTTGAAGGAGGAGCGGACCAAAATGCAGCGTGGTGGTTACTCATGTTTATTAATGAAAATACGACTAGACATGAAATACCTGAAATTACAAAACAACAGACGGAACGTGAAAAACTATACAGCCTATCTGGTGAACATAAACACAGAGACAGGAACAATCACCCACGAAACACTCAAAGAATATGGCTGCCTAAATATGGTTCCCAATCAGAGACAATGAAAATCACCTGACTCTGATTGAGAACCGCCTCAGGCAGCCATAGACTATGCTAGACACCCCACAAAACCCAAGACAAAAACACACCACAATAACCCATGTCACACCCTGGCCTGACCAAATAAATGAAGATAACCATAATATATTTCGACCAGGGCGTGACAGAACCGCCCCCCCCCCCCTAAGGTGCGGACTCCCGGACGCACATCAAAACAATAGGAAGGGTCTGGGTGGGCGTCTGTCCATGGTGGCGGCTCCGGTGCTGGACGTGGCCCCCACTTCACCTTAGTCCTCCCCCACCCTGTCCGCTTCCGTGACCTCCTAGCCACGGCAACCCTGCTAAATAAAACGGGACAGAGGGGCAGCTCGGGACAGAGGGGCAGCTCGGGACAGAGGGGCTCCTCAGACTCCGGCAGCAGCGCCGGACAGGCGGGAGATTCCGGCAGCAGCGGAGAGGAGGAAGGCTCTGGCAGATCCTGGCTTACTGGCGGATCTGGAAGAGTCTGGCTGACTGGCGGATCTGGAAAAGTCTGGTTGACTGGCAGATCTGGAAGAGTCTGGCTGACTGGCGGATCTGGAAGAGTCTGGTTGGCTGGCAGATCTGGAAGAGTCTGGTTGGCTGGCAGATCTGGAAGAGTCTGACTGACTGGCGGATCTGGAAGAGTCGGGCTGCCTGGCAGATCTGGAAGAGTCTGGTTGACTGGCAGATCTGGAAGAGTCTAGCTGACTGGCAGATCTGGAAGAGTCTGGCTGACTGGCAGATCTGGAAGAGTCTGGCTGTCCAGCAGATCTGGAAGAGTCTGGCTGACTGGCAGATCTAGAAGAGTCTGGTTGACTGGCAGATCTGGAAGAGTCTGGCTGACTGGCAGATCTGGAAGAGTCTGGCTGACTGGCAGATCTGGAAGAGTCTGGTTGACTGGCACATCTGGAAGAGTCTGGCTGACTGGCAGATCTGGAAAAGTCTGGTTGACTGGCAGATCTGGAAGAGTCTGGCTGACTGGCGGATCTGGAAGAGTCTGGCTGACTGGCGGATCCTGGCAGACTGACGGCTCTGGCTGCTCCATGCTGACTGGCAGCTCTGGCTGCTTCATGCTGACTGGCGGCTCTGGCTGCTCCATGCAGATTGGCGGCTCTGGCTGCTTCTTGCAGACTGGCATTTCTGGCTGCCCCATGCAGACTGACAGCTCCTTGCAGACTGACAGCTCCTTGCAGACTGGCAGCTCCTTGCAGACTGACAGCTCCTTGCAGACTGGCAGCTCCTTGCAGACTGGCAGCTCCTTGCAGACTGGCAGCTCCTTACAGACTGGCAGCTCCTTGCAGACTGGCAGCTCCATGCAGACTAGCAGCTCCGCCTGCTCCATGCAGACTGACAGCTCTGGCTGCTCCATGCAGACTGACAGCTCTAGCTGCTCCATGCAGACTGACAGCTCTGGCTCCTCCATACAGACTGACAGCTCTGGCTGCTCCATGCAGGCTGGCAGCTCTGGCTGCGCTAAACAGGCAGGAGACTCCGGCAACGCTGTAGAGGCGGAATGCTCTGGCAGCGCTAAACAGGCAGGAGACTCCAGCAGTGCAGGAGAGGAGAAAGGCTCTGGCTGCGCTGAACAGGCGGGATACTCTGTCAGCGCTGTAGAGGAGGAAGGCTCTGGCTGCGCTGAACTGGCGGGAGACTCCGGCAGCGCAGGAGAGGAGAAAGACTCCGGCAGCGCTGGAGAGGCGAGGCGCACTGTAGGCCTGATGCGTGGTGCTGGCACTGGTGGTACCGGGCCGAGGACACGCACAGGAAGCCTGGTGCGGGGAGCTGCCACCAGAGGACTGGTGTGTGGAGGTGGCACTGTATAGACCGGACCGTGCAGGCGCACTGGAGCTCTTGAGCACCGAGCCTGCCCAACCTTACCTGGCTCGATGCCCACTCTAGCCCGGCCAATACGAGGAGCTGGTATGTACCGCGCCGGGCTATGCACCCGCACTGGAGACACCGTGCGCTCCACAGCATAACACGGTGCCTGCCCGGGCTCTTTAGCCCCCCGGTAAGCACAGGAAGTTTGCGCAGGTCTCCTACCTGGCATAGCCATACTCCCAGTGAGCCCCCCCAATAAAGTTTTGGGGCTGACTCTCGGGCTTCCTAGCCAACCGTGTTCCCTCGTATCGCCGGCTCCTCTCTCCGGCTGCCTCTGCTCTCCTAAGTGCCTCCACCTGTTCCCATGTGAGGCGATCTCTTCCAGCCAGTATCTCCTCCCAAGTGTAACAACCCTTGCCATCCAAAACATCTTCCCATGTCCATTCCTCCTTTCGCTGCACCTGCCTGTTACCACGCCGCTTGGTCCTGTTGTGGTGGGTGATTCTGTAATGACGTTCTTCTGTTGAAGGAGAAGCGGACCAAAATGCAGCGTGGTGGTTACTCATGTTTATTAATGAAAATACGACTAGACATGAAATACCTGAAATTACAAAACAACAGACGGAACGTGAAAAACTATACAGCCTATCTGGTGAACATAAACACAGAGACAGGAACAATCAC
The DNA here is from genome assembly GCF_036934945.1 of Oncorhynchus masou masou. Taxonomy (NCBI): domain Eukaryota; kingdom Metazoa; phylum Chordata; class Actinopteri; order Salmoniformes; family Salmonidae; genus Oncorhynchus; species Oncorhynchus masou. The sequence goes on from NC_088243.1 coordinate 81,140,628, forward strand.
CCACGAAACACTCAAAGAATATGGCTGCCTAAATATGATTCCCAATCAGAGACAATGAAAATCACCTGACTCTGATTGAGAACCGCCTCAGGCAGCCATAGACTATGCTAGACACCCCACAAAACCCAAGACAAAAACACACCACAATAACCCATGTCACACCCTGGCCTGACCAAATAAATGAAGATAACCATAATATATTTCGACCAGGGCGTGACAGAACCGCCCCCTAAGGTGCGGACTCCCGGACGCACATCAAAACAATAGGAAGGGTCTGGGTGGGCGTCTGTCCATGGTGGCGGCTCCGGTGCTGGACGTGGCCCCCACTTCACCTTAGTCCTCCCCCACCCTGTCCGCTTCCGTGACCTCCTAGCCACGGCAACCCTGCTAAATAAAACGGGACAGAGGGGCAGCTCGGGACAGAGGGGCAGCTCGGGACAGAGGGGCTCCTCAGACTCCGGCAGCAGCGCCGGACAGGCGGGAGACTCCGGCAGCAGCGGAGAGGAGGAAGGCTCTGGCAGATCCTGGCTTACTGGCGGATCTGGAAGAGTCTGGCTGACTGGCGGATCTGGAAAAGTCTGGTTGACTGACAGATCTGGAAAAGTCTGGTTGACTGGCAGATCTGGAAGAGTCTGGCTGACTGGCGGATCTGGAAGAGTCTGGTTGGCTGGCAGATCTGGAAGAGTCTGGTTGGCTGGCAGATCTGGAAGAGTCTGACTGACTGGCGGATCTGGAAGAGTCGGGCTGCCTGGCAGATCTGGAAGAGTCTGGTTGACTGGCAGATCTGGAAAAGTCTAGCTGACTGGCAGATCTGGAAGAGTCTGGCTGACTGGCAGATCTGGAAGAGTCTGGCTGTCCAGCAGATCTGGAAGAGTCTGGCTGACTGGCAGATCTGGAAGAGTCTGGCTGACTGGCAGATCTGGAAGAGTCTGGCTGACTGGCAGATCTGGAAGAGTCTGGTTGACTGGCACATCTGGAAGAGTCTGGCTGACTGGCAGATCTGGAAAAGTCTGGTTGACTGGCAGATCTGGAAGAGTCTGGCTGACTGGCGGATCTGGAAGAGTCTGGCTGACTGGCGGATCCTGGCAGACTGACGGCTCTGGCTGCTCCATGCTGACTGGCAGCTCTGGCTGCTTCATGCTGACTGGCGGCTCTGGCTGCTCCATGCAGATTGGCGGCTCTGGCTGCTTCTTGCAGACTGGCATTTCTGGCTGCCCCATGCAGACTGACAGCTCCTTGCAGACTGACAGCTCCTTGCAGACTGGCAGCTCCTTGCAGACTGACAGCTCCTTGCAGACTGGCAGCTCCTTGCAGACTGGCAGCTCCTTGCAGACTGGCAGCTCCTTACAGACTGGCAGCTCCTTGCAGACTGGCAGCTCCATGCAGACTAGCAGCTCCGCCTGCTCCATGCAGACTGACAGCTCTGGCTGCTCCATGCAGACTGAAAGCTCTAGCTGCTCCATGCAGACTGACAGCTCTGGCTCCTCCATACAGACTGACAGCTCTGGAACCGCCTCAGGCAGCCATAGACTATGCTAGACACCCCACAAACCCCAAGACAAAAACACACCACAATAACCCATGTCACTCCCTGGCCTGACCAAATAAATGAAGATAACCATAATATATTTCGACCAGGGCGTGACACATAGGTACACTTCAACTGAGAGACGGAATCTAAAACAAAAATCCAGAAAATCACATTGTATGATTTTTATGTAATTAATTTACATTTTATTGCATGACATACATATTTGATACATCAGAAAACCAGAACTTAATATTTGTTACAAACACCTTTGTTTGCAATTACAGAGATCATACATTTCCTGTAGTTTTTGATCAGGTTTGCACACACTGCAGCAGGGATTTTGGCCCACTCTTCAACCAGATCTTTCAGGTTTCGGGGCTGTCGCTGGGCAATACGGACTTTCAGCTCCCTCCAAAGATTTTCTATTCGGTCCAGGTCTGGAGACTGGCTAGGCCACTCCAGGACCTTGAGACTGTGGTCCCAGCTCTCTTCAGGTCGTTGACCAGGTCCTGCCGTGTAGTTCTGGGCTGATCCCTCACCTTCCTCATGATCATTGATGCCCCACGAGGTGAGATCTTGCATGGAGCCCCAGACCGAGGGTGATTGACCGTCATCTTGAACTTCTTCCATGTTCTAATAGTTGCGCCAACAGTTGTTGCCTTCTCACCAAGCTGCTTGCCTATTGTCCTGTAGCCCACCCAGCCTTGTGCAGGTCTACAATTTTATCCCTGGTGTCCTTACACAGCTCCCTGGTCTTGGCCATTGTGGAGAGGTTGGAGTCTGTTTGATTGAGTGTGTGGACAGGTGTCTTTTATACAGGTAACGAGTTCAAACAGGTGCAGTTAATACAGGTAATGAGTGGAGAACAGGAGGGCTTCTTAAAGAAAAACTAACAGGTCTGTGAGAGCCGGAATTCTTACTGGTTGGTAGGTGATCAAATACGTATGTCATGCAATAAAATGCAAATTAATTACTTAAAAATCATTAAATGTGATTTTCTGGATTTTTGTTTTAGATTCCGTCTCTCACAGTTGAAGTGTACTTATGATAAAAATGACAGACTTGATAACGAGTTCAAACAGGTGCCATTAATACAGGTAACGAGTGGAGGACAGAGGAGCCTCTTAAAGAAGAAGTTACAGGTCTGTGAGAGCCAGAAATCCTGCTTGTTTGTAGGTGACCAAATACTTATTTTCCACCATAATTTGCAAATAAATTCATTAAAAATCCTACAATGTGATTTTCTGGATTTTTTTTCTAATTTTGTCTGTCATAGTTTAAGTGTACCTATGATGAAAATTACATAATTTCTCTTTAAAGCCACCCCAGGTCTGTAAACCAGAGCCCTATGGGTCACCCATAGATCCATCCACACTGTTCCCTATATAGTGCACTACTTTTAACCAGAGCCCTATGTGTCACCCATAGATCCATCCACACTGTTCCCTATATAGTGCACTACTTTTAACCAGAGCCCTATGGGTCACCCATAGATCCATCCACACTGTTCCCTATATAGTGCACTACTTTTAACCAGAGCCCTATGGGTCACCCATAGATCCATCCACACTGTTCCCTATATAGTGCACTACTTTTAACCAGAGCCCTATGGGTCACCCATAGATCCATCCACACTGTTCCCTATATAGTGCACTACTTTTAACCAGAGCCCTATGGGTCACCCATAGATCCATCCACACTGTTCCCTATATAGTGCACTACTTTTAACCAGAACCCTATGGGTCACCCATTGATCCATCCACACTGGTCCCTATATAGTGCACTACTTTTAACCAGAGCCCTATTGGTCAGAACCCTATGGTTCTCTCTCCCACTACTGACCAGCAGCACAAATGGTGGATTATTCAGTGTTAAGGCCCTCAGAGATTACCCATGTGACCTCTCACCTTGGCTGCTCCATTCTGCTGTCCCCACTGCGATGAGAGATAGAGGTGATGTCACCGTGTTCTGAGACGTGTGAGGTCACCCTCTCCCTGTACAGTGGGCGTGTAGGGACAAAAGGGACAAAAGCAGGGCAGCTTTCAACACAAAAGCCCAGTTTAATGAGTGTGAGACCTGAGGGACATGAGGCCATGGCGTCTCGGTGGGTGGCGCAGGAAGCAGAGTGTCATAGCCATTCAAAAGAATAAGAAGAGGAGACTGGGAGGCAGGGAGAGCAATTAATGATCAGTTTGGTGAATTGGGCATTAAGGCCTTTATTATGTAAGTACGTCAGCCAAGTTTTGGATATCAATGAGGCAACTGCGTAATGACAGTCCCTGTTCTCGGTTATGCTTATTTCTACTGGAGCCCATAACATTGCAGCCTTGGATGCTATATTTATTCTTGCTGTTCAATGGACAGAGTGATTGGCCTGACACAATGTACTGTAACACACTTTACCCCTCATTAGAGATAAAGAGGTCTTTGTGGAGCGATAGAGAGGGATGGGGAGAGAGAGAGAGAGAGAGAGAGAGAGAGAGAGAGAGAAGGAGAAACAGATGGAGAGGGAGAGAAAGGGATGGAGATGGAAAGGGGCAGGGATGGAGTGAGAGGGATGGAAAGCGAGAGAGAGAGAGGGATGGAGCACGAGGGGGAGTGTGATGGAAAGGGGTAGGGAGGGAGTGAGCTGGATGGAGAGGGAAACAGAGAGAGATGGAAACAGAGAGGGATGGAAATGTAGTGCGATGGAAACAGAGAGGGATGGAAATGTAGAGAGGGATGGAAACAGAGGGGGATGGAAATAGAGAGAGATAGAAACAAAGAGGGATGGAAACAGTTGGGATGGAAAGAGAGAGGGATGGAAATGTAGAGAGATGGAAACAGAGGAGGATGGAAAGAGAGATAGATGGAAATGTAGAGAGATGGAAACAGAGAGGCATGGAAATGTAGTGAGATGGAAACAGAGAGAGATGGAAATAGAGAGAGATGGAAAAAGAGAGAGATGGAAATGTAGAGAGATGGAAACAGAGAGGGATGGAAACAGAGAGGGATGGAAACAGAGAGAGATGGAAACAGAGAGGGATGGAAATGTAGTGAGATGGAAACAGAGAGAGATGGAAAAAGAGAGAGATGGAAATAGAGAGAAATGGAAATGTAGAGAGATGGAAATAGAGAGAGATGGAAACAGAGAGGGATGGAAACAGAGAGGGATGGAAACAGAGAGGGCTGGAAACAGAGAGGGATGGAAATGTAGAGAGATGGAAATAGAGAGAGATGGAAACAGAGAGGGATGGAAACAGAGAGGGATGGAAACAGAGAGGGATGGAAACAGAGAGGGATGGAAATGTAGTGAGATGGAAACAGAGAGAGATGGAAACAGAGAGGGATGGAAATGTAGTGAGATGGAAACAGAGAGAGATGGAAAAAGAGAGAGATGGAAATAGAGAGAAATGGAAATGTAGAGAGATGGAAATAGAGAGAGATGGAAACAGAGAGGGATGGAAACAGAGAGGGATGGAAACAGAGAGGGCTGGAAACAGAGAGGGATGGAAATGTAGAGAGATGGAAATAGAGAGAGATGGAAACAGAGAGGGATGGAAACAGAGAGGGATGGAAACAGAGAGGGATGGAAACAGAGAGGGATGGAAATGTAGTGAGATGGAAACAGAGAGAGATGGAAACAGAGAGGGATGGAAATAGAGAGAGATGGAAATAGAGAGGGATGGAAACAGAGAGGGATGGAAATGTAGTGAGATGGAAACAGAGAGGGATGGAAACAGAGAGGGATGGAAATGTGGTGAGATGGAAACAGAGAGGGATGGAAACAGAGAGGGATGGAAATAGAGAGAGATTGAAATAGAGAGGGATGGAAAGAGAGGGATGGAAATGTAGAGGGATGGAAACAGAGAGAGATGGAAACAGAGAGGGATGGAAACAGAGAGAGATAGAAACAGAGAGGGATGGAAATAGACAGGGATGGAAACAGAGAGGGATGGAAACAGAGAGGGATGGAAAGAGAGAGGGATGGAAAGAGAGAGAGATGGAATCAGAGGGGATGGAAAGGGAGAGAGAGGGATGGAAATGTAGAGAGATGGAAACAGAGGGGGATGGAAAGAGAGAGATATGTAATCAGATGGGGATGGAAAGAGAGAGATATGGAATCAGATGGGGATGGAAAGAGAGAGGGATGGAAACAGAGGGGGATGGAAAGAGAGAGATATGTAATCAGATGGGGATGGAAAGAGAGAGAGATGGAATCAGATGGGGATGGAAAGAGAGAGGGATGGAAACAGAGGGGGATGGAAAGAGAGAGGGATGGAAACAGAGGGGGATGGAAAGGGAGGGAGATCTCCACAGATCATTAAGACTCTATCCTCTTGGCTGGATAGTGTTAATTTCATATTAATTATCAGGTGATTGTGTGTTGACCCACTAGCCTGTGATCCACATTCACCATCCAGTCCGGCCCGGTCCAGTCAGGACATAGAGGGTCATAATTGACAATATTCAGAGAAGTGCACGTAGAGTAAGAATATGTCCAAATGGCCCCCTATACCCTGATATACCCTATAGCCTATAGCCTTATATACCCTACAGCCTATACCCTGATATACCCTACAGCCTATACCCTGATATACCCTACAGCCTATACCCTGATATACCCTATAGCCTATACCCTGATATAACCTACAACCTATACCCTGATATACCCTATAGCCTATAGCCTTATATACCCTACTGCCTATACCCTGATATACCCTATAGCCTATACCCTGATATAACCTACAACCTATACCCTGATATACCCTATAGCCTTATATAACCTACAGCCTATACCCTGATATAACCTACAACCTATACCCTGATTAACCCTACAGCCTATACCCTGATATACCCTATAGCCTGATATACCCTATAGCCTTATATACCCTACAGCCTAAACCCTGATATACCCTATAGCCTTATTAACCCTATAGCCTATACCCTGATATACCCTACAGCCTGATTAATCCTATAGCCTATACCCCAATATACCATATAGCCTTATATACCCTATATCATATACCCTGATATAGCCTATAGCCTTATATACCCTACAGCCTATACCCTGATATTGTCACGTTCTGACCATAGTTCTGTTATTTTATTCTTTGTTTTAGGATGGTCAGGGCGTGAGTTGGGGTGGGCAGTCTGTTCGTTTTTCTATGTTGGTTTTTGTGTTCGGCCTAGTATGGTTCTCAATCAGAGGCAGGTGTCGTTAGTTGTCTCTGATTAACAATCATACTTAGGTAGCCTGGGTTTCAATTTTGGTTTGTGGGTGTTTGTTTCCATGTGTGTGTTTGGGCCACACGGTACTGTTTCGGTTTTGTAAATTCACGTCATCGTTTATTGTTTTGATTCAGTGTTCAGTGCTTTCTTTAATTAAAATCATCATGAACACTTACGACGCTGTGCTTTGTTCCGATCCTTACTCCTCCTCAGACGAAGAGGAGGAAATCCGTTACAGATATGCCCTATAGCCTATACCCTGATATGCCCTATAGCCTATACCCTGATATACCCTATAGCATATACCCTGATATACCCTACAGCCTATACCCAGATATACCCTATAGCCTATACCCTGATATACCCTATAGTATATAGCCTGATATACCCTATAGCCTATACCCTGATATACCCTATAGCCTATACCCTGATATACCCTATAGCCTATACCCTGATATACCCTATAGCATATACCCTGATATACCCTATAGCCTATACCCTGATATGCCCTACAGCCTATACCCTGATATGTCCTATAGTATATAGCCTGATATACCCTACAGCCTATACCCTGATATGCCCTATAGCATATAGCCTGATATACCCTACAGCCTATACCCTGATATACCCTATAGTATATAGCCTGATATACCCTACAGCCTATACCCTGATATGCCCTATAGCATATAGCCTGATATACCCTATAGCCTATACCCTGATATGCCCTATAGCATATAGCCTGATATACCCTACAGCCTATACCCTGATATGCCCTGTAGCATATAGCCTGATATACCCTTTAGCCTGATATACCCTATAGCCTATACCCTGATATACCCTATAGCATATACCCTGATATACCCTATAGCCTGATATACCCTATAGCCTATACCCTGATATACCCTATAGCATATACCCTGATATACCCTATAGCCTGATATACCCTATAGCCTATACCCTGATATACCCTATAGCATATAGCCTGATATACCCTATAGCCTATACCCTGATATGCCCTATAGCATATAGCCTGATATACCCTATAGCCTATACCCTGATATGCCCTATAGCATATAGCCTGATATACCCTACAGCCTATACCCTGATATGCCCTACAGCATATAGCCTGATATACCCTACAGCCTATACCCTGATATACCCTATAGCATATAGCCTGATATACCCTATAGCCTATACCCTGATATGCCCTATAGCCTATACCCTGATATACCCTATAGCCTATACCCTGATATGCCCTATAGCCTATACCCTGATATACCCTATAGCATATAGCCTGATATGCCCTATAGCATATAGCCTGATATGCCCTATAGCATATAGCCTGATATGCCCTATAGCATATAGCCTGATATACCCTATAGCATATAGCCTAATATACCCTACAGCCTATACCCTGATATGCCCTATAGCATATAGCCTGATATGCCCTATAGCATATAGCCTGATATGCCCTATAGCATATAGCCTGATATGCCCTATAGCATATAGCCTGATATACCCTATAGCATATAGCCTGATATGCCCTATAGCATATAGCCTGATATACCCTACAGCCTATACCCTGATATGCCCTATAGCATATAGCCTGATATGCCCTATAGCATATCTTTTTGGCCTTCCTGTGAAATTGGGTGGTGCAGGTGTCCTGGAGGGCAGGTAGTTTGCCCCCGGTGATGCATTGTGCAGACCTCACTACCTTCTGGAGAGCCTTACGGTTGTGGGTGGAGCAGTTGCCATACCAGGTGGTGATACAGCTCGACAGGATGCTCTCGATTGTGCATCTGTAAAAGTTGAGGGAGGGATTGAGGGAGGGATGTTAGTGACATTCCAAATTTCTTCAGCCTCCTGAGGTTGAAGAGGTGCTGCTGTGTGGCGCTGCTGTCTGTGTGGGTGGACCATTTCAGTTTGTCCGTGATGTGTACAAAAAGGAACTTTAAACTTTCCACCTTCTCCAGTACTGTCCCGTCAATGTGGATGGGGGGGTGCTCCCTCTGCTGTTTCCTGATGTCCACGATCATCTCCTTTTTTTTGTTGACAATGAGTGTGAGGTTATTTTCCTGACACCACACTCCGAGGGCCCTCACCTCGTCGTTGTTGGTAATCAAGCCTACCACTGTAGTGTCACCTGAAAACTTGATGATTGAGTTGTAGGTGTGCATGGCCACACAGTCGTGGGTGAACAGGGAGTACAGGAGAGGGCTGAGAACGCACCCTTGTGGGGCCCCAGTGTTGAGGATCAGCGGGGTGGAGATGTTGTTTCCTACCCTCACCACATGGGGGCGGCCCGTCGGGAAGTCCAGTACCCAGTTGCACAGGGCGGGGTCGAGACCCAGGGTCTCGAGCTTGATGACGAGTTTGGAGGGTACTATGGTGTTAAATGCTGAGCTGTAGTCAATGAACAGCATTCTGACATAGGTATTCCTCTTGTACAGATGGGTTAGGGCAGTGTGCAGTGTGATTGCGATTGCATCGTCTATGGACCTATTGGGGCGGTAAGCAAATTGGAGTAGGTCTAGATTGTCAGGTAGGGTGGAGGTGATATGATCCTTGACTAGTCTCTAAAAGCACTTCATGATGACGGAAGTGAGTGCTATGGGGCGATAGTCATTATGTTGATATAGTACTCGTTTTACTGTGGATATAGATACTTTTGTGCCTGTTTCCTCCAGCATCTTCACAAGGTCCTTTGCTGTTGTTCTGGGAATGATTTGCACTTTTCACACCAAAGGACGTTCATCTCTAGGAGACAGAACGCGTCTCCTTCCTGAGCGGTATGACAGCTGCGTGGTCCCATGGTGTTTATACTTGCGTACTGTTGTTTGTACAGATGAACATGGTACCTTCAGGAGTTTGGAAATTGCACCCAAGGATGAACCAGACTTGTGGAGGTCTATAATTTGTTTTGTGAGGTCTTGGCTGATTTCTTTAGATTTCCCCATGATGTCAAGCAAAGAGGCACTGAGTTTGAAGGTAGGCCTTGAAATACATCCACAGGTACACCTCCAATTGACACAAATTATTGTTATTAGCCTATCAGAAGCTATTAAAGCCATGACATAATTTTCTGGAATTTTCCAAGCTGTTTAAAGGCACAGTCAACTTAGTGTATGTAAACTTCTGACCCATTGGAATTGTGATACAGTGAATTATAAGTGAAATAATCTGTCTGTAAACAATTGTTGGGAAATTTCTTGTGTCATGAACAAAGAAGATGTCCTAACCGACTTGCCAAAACTATAGCTTGTTAACAATAAATATGTGGAGTGGTTGAAAAACGAGTTTTAATGACTCCAACCTAAGTCTATGTAAACTTCTGACCTCAACTGTATATTTGACAAACCTACAGGTGTATCGTGACAACCCTACATTTCTATTACGACAACGATAGTGACAGGAGTTGGCTATAGCACATGACCAGACTAACTGAGAAGAGGATCATGTTGTATCATATGATGTTATATGTTGTGAGTACCTTCTTCTACCGCCCGCAAAAATGACCTGCTTGTCTAGGGATTAATAAGGGGTGTATGTTTTTTGTCTCTCTCTTTCTCTACCTCTCTCTGTATCTCTCTCTCTCTGTTCTCTCTGTCTCTCTTTCTCTCTCTCTCTGTTCTCTCTGTTCTCTCTGTCTCTCTTTCTCTCTCTCTCTCTCTCTCTCTCTCTGTTCTCTCTGTCTCCTCTCTGTCTCTCTCTCTGTTCTCTCTGTTCTCTCTGTTCTCTCTGTCTCTCTTTCTCTCTCTCTCTCTCTCTGTTCTCTCTGTCTCTCTTTCTCTCTCTTTCTCTCTCTCTCTCTCTTCTCTCTCTCTCTCTCTCTCTGTGTTGTGTGTGTGTGTGGTGTGTTAGTATATATGTGTGTGTGTGTCTCTCTGTGTGTGTGTGTGTGTTTGTATGATGTGTATGTGTGTTTGTATGATGTGTGTGTGTGTGTGTTTGTATGATGTGTGTGTGTGTCTCTCTGTGTGTGTGTGTTTGTATGATGTGTATGTGTGTTTGTATGATGTGTGTATGTGTGTGTGTGTGTGTGTAGGTGTGTGTGTGTGTGTGAGGGGTGGTGGTCAGAGGGGAGAGTCAGGAGGGATCGGGTTACTGTTTTGTTCAACGGTCATTAGACTTCTCACTTCATCCCCCCTATCTCACACACACACATCCCAGCTATATTAAACACTGCCCGATACATCCCAGCTATATTAAACACTGCCCGACACATCCCAGCTATATTACACACTGCCCGATACATTTACTTCAAGAACGAGTAAGTCAGAGTTACTTCAGCTATTATATTCCAGTATTGAAATGTCCTCTTTTTATTTAAAAAATATTGGATTGATAAACCAATATTACTTCACTCCTATTTTGAAACAGTGTATTTCTTCTGTGTTTAGTGAACAATGATATCACTGTTTGGTCGCTCCTTATTTAAGTTATTTCTGGTTTTGGTTTGTTCTGGCAGTGTTGCTTCTTGGTTCTTGGCATCTTGGTTTACAACAAACATAGCAGGATTGTTAGGATGTTAATATGAAGACGTGTCATATAAAACTGAGTGTGGAGTTATTGTTAAACTCTTATTACGTTGGTCATACAATATGCCACATATTAAAATATATTTTAGTAAGAAACTTTGTTGATAACTCTGTTGATGAAAACTCATAGCGCTCATTACCTTGTGGGCAGCATCGGGTTCAAGTGAGGACAAGTAGCTTCACGAGTGTCTTACTATTAGTACCTTCAATGACAAGCTGAGGAGTAGAAGGGACACTAGAAAATGAATGGACCGTCATGTCCTCAGGGATTTTGGCAGAATTCCGCCCAGTAATGATGACATCCGGGATGAAAAGCATGGTTTCCAACAACCTCCCGCTCTTTTCACCTCGCAATTCAATTTCAATTTAAGGGCTTTATTGTCAAGGGAAACATGTAAACATTGCCAATGCAAAAATAGATAATAAACAAAAGTGAAATAAACAATACAAAATTAACAGTAAACATTACACTCACAAAAGATCCAAAATAGTAAAGACATTTCAAATGTTATATTATGTGAAAATAGTTATAGTACAAAAGGCAACATAAATAAACATAAATATGGGTTGTATTTACAATGGTGTTTGTTCTTCACTGGTTGCCCTTTTCTTGTGGTAACAGGTCACAAATATTGCTGCTGTGATGGCACACTGTGGTATGTCAACCAATAGATATGGAAGTATATCAACATTGGATTTGTTCTCGAGTTCTTTGTGGGTCTGTGTAATCTGAGGGAAAAATGTGTCTCTAAAATTTGGCAGGAGGTTATGAAGTGCAGCTCAGTTTCCACTTCATTTTGTGGGCAGTGTGCACATAGCCTGACTTCTCTTGAGAGCCAGGTCTGCCTACGGAATCTGTACATAGTCATGTCTGCCTACGGCAGCCTTTCTCAATAGCAAGGCTATGCTCACTGAGTCTGTAAGTAGTCAAAGCTTTCCTTAAATTTGGGTCAGTCACAGTGGTCAGGTATTCTGCAACTGTGTACTCTCTGTTTAGGGCCAAACAGTATTCTAGTTGGCTCTGTTTTTTATTAATTCTTTCCAATGTGTCAAATAACTATCTTTTATGTTTTCTCATGATTTGGTTGGTTCTAATTGTGTTGCTGTCCTGGGGCTCTGTGGGGTCTGTTTGTGTTTGTGAACAGAGCCCCAGGGCCAGCTCGCTTAGGGGACTCTTCTCCAGGTTCATCTCTCTGTTGGTGATGGCTTTGATATGGAAGGTTTGGGAATCACTCCTCTTTAGTTGGTTGTAGAATTTAACGTCTCTTTTCTATATTTCGATAATTAGCGGGTATCGGTCTTATTCTGCTCTGCATGCATTATTTCATGTTTTATGGTGTACACAAACAATATTTTTTGCAGAATTCTGCATGCAGTCTCAATTTGGTGTTTGTACTATTTTATGAATTATTGGTTGGTGAGCGGACCCCAGACCTCACAACCATAAAGGGCAATGTAATGGCGTCAAGTATTTTTAGCCAGATACAGTGGGGAGAACAAGTATTTGATACACTGCCGATTTTGCAGGTTTTCCTACTTACAAAGCATGTAGAGGACTTTAATTTTTTTATCATAGGTACACTTCAACTGTGAGAGATGGAATCTAAAACAAAAATCCAGAAAATCACATTGTATGATTTTTAAGTAATTAATTTGCATTTTATTGCATGACATAAGTATTTGATCACCTACCAACCAGTAAGAATTCCGGCTCTCACAGACCTGTTAGTTTTTCTTTAAGAAGCCCTCCTGTTCTCCACTCATTACCTGTATTAACTGCACCTGTTCAAACTCGTTACCTGTATAAAAGACACCTGTCCACACACTCAATCAAACAGACTCCAACCTCTCCACAATGGCCAAGACCAGACAGCTGTGTAAGGACATCAGGGATAAAATTGTAGACCTGCACAAGGCTGGGTGGGCTACAGGACAATAGGCAAGCAGCTTGGTGAGAAGGCAACAACTGTTGGCGCAACTATTAGAACATGGAAGAAGTTCAAGACCGAGGGCTCCATGCAAGATCTCACCTCATGGGGCATCAATGATCATGAGGAAGGTGAGGGATCAGCCCAGAACTACACGTCAGGACCTGGTCAATGACCTGAAGAGAGCTGGGACCACAGTCTCAAAGAAAACCATTAGTAACACACTACGCCGTCATGGATTAAAATCCTGCAGCTTACGCAAGGTCCCCCTGCTCAAGCCAGCGCATGTCCAGGCCCGTCTGAAGTTTTCCAATGACCATCTGGATGATCCAGAGGAGTAGTGGGAGAAGGTCATGTGGTCCAATTTTTCAGTTTTTGATTTGATAAAAAAGTTTGAAATATCCAATAAATGTCGTTCCACTTCATGATTGTGTCCCACTTGTTGTTGATTCTTCAGAAAAAAATACAGTTTTATATCTTTATGTTTGAAGCCTGAAATGTGGCAAAAGGTCGCAAAGTTCAAGGGGGCCGAATACTTTCGCAAGGCACTGTAAACTCTTCGTGTTGTTTGTTTAGTGTTTTCCAATTTTCCCAGAAGTGGTTGGATTCTATGGATTATTCAATTACATTGAGCTGATTTCTCACCTCTCTCCTCCTATCTCTCCCCTATCCTCACCTCTCTCCTCCTTTACCTCCCCTATCCTCACCTCTCTCCTCCTCACTCTCCCCCTATCCTCACCTCTCTCCTCCTCTCTCTCCCCTATCCTCCTCTCCCTCCACTATCCTCACCTCTCCTCCTCTATCCTCCCCTCTCTCTTCCCCTATCCTCACCTCTATTCTCCCCTATCCTCACCTCTCTCCCCCTATCCTCACCTCTCTCCTCCTCTCTCTCCCCTATCCTCACCTCTCTCCTTCTCTCTCTCCCGCTATCCTCACCTCTCTCCTCCTCTCTCTCCCCCTATCCTCACCTCTCTACTCCTCTCTCCCCCTATCCTCACCTCTCTCCTCCTCTCTCTCCCCCTATCCTCACCTCTCTCCTCCTCTCTCCCCCTATCCTCACCACTCTCCTCCTCTCTCTCCCCCTATTCTCAACTCTCCTCCTCTCTCTCCCCCATCCTCACCTCTCTCCTCCTCTGCCTCCCCTATACTCACCTCTCTCCTCCTCTCCCTCCCCTATCCTCACCTCTCTCCTCCTCTCCCTCCCATATCCTCCTCTCTCTCCCCTATCCTCACCTCTCTCCCCCTATCCTCACCTCTCTCATCCTCCCTCTCCCCTATCCTCACCTCTCTCATCCTCTCTCCCCTATCCTCACCTCTCTCCTCCTCTCTCTCCCCTATCCTCACCTCTCTCCTCCTCTCTCTCCCGCTATCCTCACCTCTCTCTTCCTCTCTCTCCCGCTATCCTCACCTCTCTCCTCCTCTCTCTCCCCCTATCCTCACCTCTATTCTCCTCTCTCTCCCCCTATCCTCATCTCTCTCCTCCTCTCTCTCCCCCTATCCTCACCTCTCTCCTCCTCTCTCCCCCTATCCTCACCTCTCTACTCCTCTCTCTCCCCTATACTCACCTCTCTCCTCCTCTCTCTCCCCTATTCTCACCTCTCTCCTCCTCTGCCTCCCCTATCCTCACCTCTCTCCTCCTCTCCCTCCCATATCCTCACCTCTCTCTCACTATCCTCACCTCTATTCTCCTCTCCCTCCCCTATCCTCACCTCTCTCCTCCTCTCTCTCCCCTATCCTCACCTCTCTCCTCCTCTCTCTCCCTTATTCTCACCTCTCTCCCACTATCCTCACCTCTATTCTCCTCTCCCTCACATATCCTCACCTCTCTCCCCCTATCCTCACCTCTATTCTCCTCTCTCTCCCCTATCCTCACCTCTCTCCCCCTATCCTCACCTCTCTCATCCTCCCTCTCCCCTATCCTCACCTCTCTCATCCTCTCTCCCCTATACACACCTCTCTCCTCCTCTCTCTCCCCTATCCTCACCTCTCTCCTCCTCTCTCTCCCGCTATCCTCACCTCTCTCATCCTCTCTCTCCCGCTATCCTCACCTCTCTCCTCCTCTCTCTCCCCCTATCCTCACCTCTCTCCTCCTCTCTCCCCCTATCCTCACCTCTCTACTCCTCTCTCTCCCCTATACTCACGTCTCTCCTCCTCTCTCTCCCCTATTCTCACCTCTCTCCTCCTCTGCCTCCCCTATCCTCACCTCTCTCCTCCTCTCCCTCCCCTATACTCACCTCTCTCCTCCTCTCCCTCCCATATCCTCACCTCTCTCCCACTATCCTCACCTCTATTCTCCACTTTCTCCCCTATCCTCACCACTCTCCTCCTCTCTCTCCCCTATTTTCTACTCTCTCCCACTATCCTCACCTCTATTCTCCTCTCTCTCCCATATCCTCACCTCTCTCCTCCTCTCCCTCCCATATCCTCACCTTTCTCCCACTATCCTCACCTCTATTCTCCTCTCTCTCCCCTATCCTCACCTCTCTCCTCCTCTCTCTCCCCTATTCTCACCTCTCCCCTCCTCTCTCTCCACCATCCTCACCTCTCTCCTCCTCTGCCTCCCCTATCCTCACCTCTCTCCTCCTCTCCCTCCCCTATCCTCACCTCTCTCCTCCTCTCCCTCCCGTATCCTCACCTCTCTCCCACTATCCTCACATCTATTCTCCTCTCTCTCCCCTATCCTCACCTCTCTCCCCCTATCCTCACCTCTCTCATCCTCCCTCTCACCTCTCTCATCCTCTATCCCCTATCCTCACCTCTCACATCCTCTCTCTCCCCTATCCTCACCTCTCTCATCCTCTCTCTCCCACTATCCTCAATTCTCTCCTCCTCTCTCTCCCCCTATCCTCACCTCTCTCCTCCTCCCTCTCCCCTATACTCACCTCTCTCCTCCTCTCTCTCCCCTATCCTCACCTCTCTCCTCCTCTCTCTCCCCTATCCTCACCTCTCTCCTCCTCTCCCTCCCCCTATCCTCACCTCTCTCCCTCTATTCTCACCTCTCATCCTCTCTCTCCCCTATCCTCACCTCTCTCATCCTCTCTCTCCCCTATCCTCAACTCTCTCCTCCTCTCTCCCCCATCCTCACCTCTCTCCTCCTCTCTCCCCCTATCCTCACCTCTATTCTCCTCTCTCTACCCCTATCCTCACCTCTCTCCTCCTCTCTCTCTCCCCCTATCCTCACCTCTCTACGCCTCTCTCTCCCTTATACTCACCTCTCTCCTCCTCTCTCTCCCCCTATCCTCACCTCTCTCATCCTCTCTCTCCCCCTATCCTCACCTCTCTCATCCTCTCTCTCCCCTATCCTCACCTCTCTCCTCCTCTCTCTCCCCTATCCTCACCTCTCTCCCCCTATCCTCACCTCTATTCTCCTCTCTCTCCCCTATCCTCACCTCTCTCCCCCTATCCTCACCTCTCTCATCCTCCCTCTCCCCTATCCTCACCTCTCTCCTCCTCTCTCTCTCCCCCTATCCTCACCTCTCTCCTCCTCTCTCTCCCCCTATCCTCACCTCTCCCTCCTCTCTCTCCCCCTATCCTCACCTCTCTCCTCCTCTCTCTCCCCCCCTATCCTCACCTCTCTCTCCTCTCTCTCCCTTATACTCACCTCTCTCATCCTCTCTCTCCCCTATCCTCACCTCTCTCCTCCTCTCTCTCCCCTATCCCTCACCTCTCTCCTCCTCTCTCCCCCTATCCTCACCTCTCTCCTCCTCTCTCTCCCCCTATCCTCACCTCTCTTCTCCTCTCTCTCTCCCCCATCCTCACCTCTCTCCTCCTCTCTCTCCCCTATACTCACCTCTCTCCTCCTCTCTCTCCCCTATACTCACCTCTCTCCTCCTCTCTCTCCCCTATCCTCACCTCTCTCCTCCTCTCTCTCCCCTATCCTCACCTCTCTCCTCCACTATCCTCACCTCTCCTCCTCTATCCTCACCTCTCTCCTCTCTCTTCCCCTATCCTCACCTCTATTCTCCTCTCCCTCCCCCTATCCTCACCTCTCTCCTCCTCTCTCTCCCCCTATCCTCACCTCTCTCCCCCTATCCTCACCTCTCTCCCCTATCCTCACCTCTCTCCCCCTATCATCACCTCTCTCCTCACCTCTCTCCCCCTATCCTCACCTCTCTCCTCCTCTCTCTCCCCTATCCTCACCTCTCTCCTCCTCTCTCTCCCCTATCCTCACCTCTCTCCTCCTCTCTCTCTCCCCTATCCTCACCTCTCTCCTCCTCTCTCTCCCCTATCCTCACCTCTCTCCTCCTCTCTCTCCCCTATACTCACCTCTCTCCTCCTCTCTCTCCACTGTACTCACCTCTCTCCTCCTCTCTCTCCCCCTATCCTCACCTCTCTCCTCCTCTCTCTCCCCTATCCTCACCTCTCTCCTTCTCTCTTTCCCCTATCCTCACCTCTCTCCTCCTCTGCCTCCCCCATCCTCACCTCTCTCTCCCTTATTCTCAACTCTCTCCTCCTCTCTCTCCCCCTATCCTCACCTCTCTCCTCCTCTCTCTCCCCCTATCCTCACCTCTCTACTCTTCTGCCTCCCCTATCCTCACCTCTTTCCTCCTCTCCCTCCCCTATCCTCACCTCTCTCCTCCTCTCTCTCCCCCTATCCTCACCTCTCTCATCCTCTCTCTCCCCCTATCCTCACGTCTCTCATCCTCTCTCTCCCCCTATCCTCACCTCTCTCATCCACTCTCCCCATATCCTCACCTCTCTCCTCCTCTCTCTCCCCCTATCCTCACCTCTCTCATCCTCCCTCTCCCCCTATCCTCACGTCTCTCATCCTCTCTCTCCCCCTATCCTCACCTCTCTCATCCTCTCTCCCCCTATCCTCACCTCTCTCCTCCTCTCTCTCCCCCTATCCTCACCTCTCTCCTCCTCCCTCTCCCCTATACTCACCTCTCCTCCTCTTTCTCCCCTATCATCACCTCTCTCCTCCTCCCTCTCCCCTATCCTCAACTCTCTCCTCCTCTCTCTCCCACTATCCTCAATTCTCTTCTCCTCTCTCTCCCCCTATCCTCACCTCTCTCCTCCTCCCTCTCCCCTATACTCACCTATCTCATCCTCTCTCTCCCCCTATCCTCACCTCTCTCCTCCTCCCTCTCCCCTATATTCACCTCTCCTCCTCTTTCTCCCCTATCCTCACCTCTCTCATCCTCTCTCTCCAATATCCTCACCTCTCTCATCCTCTCTCTCCCCTATCCTCACCTCTCTCATCCTCTCTCTCCCCTATCCTCACCTCTCTCATCCTCTCTCTCCCCCTGTCCTCACCTCTCTCCTCCTCTCTCTCCCCTATCCTCACCTCTCTCATCCTCTCTCTCCCCCTATCCTCACCTCTCTCCTCCTCCCTCTCCCCTATACTCACCTCTCTCCTCCTCTCTCTCCCCTATCCTTACCTCTCTCCTCCTCTCTCTCCCCTATCCTCCTCTCCCTCCACTATCCTCACCTCTCCTCCTCTATCCTCACCTCTCCGCTCTCTTCCCCTATCCTCACCTCTATTCTCCTCTCTCTCCCCTATCCTCACCTCTCTCCTCCACCCTCTCCCGTATACTCACCTCTCTCCTCTCTCTCCCTTATACTCACCTCTATTCTCCACTCTCTCCCCTAAACTCACCTCTCTCCTCCTCTCTCTCGCCTATCCTCACCTCTCTCCTCCTCTCTCCCATATCTTCCTCTCCCTCCACTATCCTCACCTCTCCTCCTCTATCCTCACCTCTCCCCTCTCTCTTCCCCTATCCTCACCTCTATTCTCCCCTCTCTCCCCCTATCCTCACCTCTCTCCTCCTCTCTCTCCCCCTGTCCTCACCTCTCTCCTCCTCTCTCTCCCCTATCCTCACCTCTCTCATCCTCTCTCTCCCCCTATCCTCACCTCTCTCCTCCACCCTCTCCCGTATACTCACCTCTCTCCTCCTCTCTCTCCCCTATCCTTACCTCTCTCCTCCTCTCTCTCCCCTATCCTCCTCTCCCTCCACTATCCTCACCTCTCCTCCTCTATCCTCACCTCTCCCCTCTCTCTTCCCCTATCCTCACCTCTCTCCTCCTCTCTCTCCCCCTATCCTCACCTCTCTCCTCCTCTCTCTCCCCCTATCCTCACCTCTCTCCTCCTCTCTCTCCCCTATCCTCACCTCTCTCCTCCTCTCTCTCCCCTATCCTCCTCTATCCTCACCTCTCCCATCTCTCTCCCCTATCCTCACCTCTCTCCTCCTCTCTCCCCCCTATCCTCACCTCTCTCCTCCTCTCTCCCCCTATCCTCACCTCTCTCCTCCTCTCTCCCCCTATCCTCACCTCTCTCCTCCTCTCTCCCCCCCATCCTCACCTCTCTCCTCCTCTCTCTCTCCCCTATCCTCACCTCTCTCCTCCTCTCCCTCCCCTATCCTCACCTCTCTCCTCCTCACTCTCCCCCTATCCTCACCTCTCTCCTTCTCTCCCTCCCCTATCCTCACCTCTCTCCTTCTCTCCCTCCCCTGTCCTCACCTCTCTCCCCCTATCCTCACCTCTCTCCTCCACTCTCTCCCCTATCCTCACCTCTCTCCTCCTCTCTCTCCCCTGTCCTCACCTCTCTCCCCCTATCCTCACCTCTCTCCTCCTCTCTCTCCCCTATCCTCATCTCTCTCCCCTATCCTCACCTCTCTCCCCCCTATCCTCACCTCTCTCCTCCTCTCTCCCCCCTGTCCTCACCTCTCTCCTCCTCTCTCCCCTATCCTCACCTCTCTCCTCCTCCTCTCTCCCCTATCCTCACCTCTCTCCTCCTCTCTCTCCCCTATCCTCACCTCTCCCTCCCCTATCCTCACCTCTCCCTCCACTATCCTCACTTCTCCTCACCTCTCTCCCCCTATCCTCACCTTTCTCCTCCTCTCCCTCCCCTATCCTCACCTCTCTCCTCCTCTCTCCCCTATCCTCACCTCTCTCCTCCTCTCTCTCCCCTATCCTCACCTCTCTCCTCCACCCTCTCCCTTATACTCACCTCTCTCCTCCTCTCTCTCCCCTAAACTCACCTCTCTCCTCCTCTCTCTCCCCTAAACTCACCTCTCTCCTCCTCTCTCTCTCCCCTATCCTCACCTCTCTCCTCCTCTCTCTCCCCTATCCTCACCTCTCTCCTGCTCTCTCCCCCCCTGTCCTCACCTCTCTCCTCCTCCTCTCTCCCCCTATCCTCACCTCTCTCCTCCTCCCTCTCCCCTATACTCACCTCTCTCCTCACCTCTCTCCCCTATCCTCACCTCTCTCCTCCTCTCTCTCCCCTACCCTCCTCTCCCTCCACTATCCTCACCTCTCCTCCTCTATCCTCACCTCTCTCCTCTCTCTTCCCCTATCCTCACCTCTATTCTCCTCTCCCTCCCCCTATCCTCACCTCTCTCCCCCTCTCCTCACCTCTCTCCTCCTCTCTCCCCTATCCTCACCTCTCTCCTCCTCTGTCCCCT
>NC_088243.1:81508741-81523741 GCF_036934945.1 Oncorhynchus masou masou
TGTGTGTGTGTGTATGTATGTATGTATGTATGTGTGTGTGTGTGTGTGTGTGTGTGTGTGTGTGTGTGTGTGTGTGTGTGTGTGTGTGTGTGTGTGTGTGAGAGTTGGTATAGAGGAGTCTGAGCCAAACCCTGGTGGAATGGGTTAACAGGGGCACACACACACACACACACACACACACACACACACACACACACACACACACACACACACACACACACACACACACACACACACACACACACACAGACACAGACTTAGAAGGCGAGCACACCATCCACCGCTTCCGAGCATACTACAATGTCCAGTCTCTAGACAACAAGGTGGACGAAATTAGTGCACGAGTTGCCTTCCAGAGAGACACCATAGATTGTAGCATTCTCTGTTTCACGGAACATGTCTCACTTGGGATATGTTGTCAGAGTCGGTACAGCCACCCGGTTTCTTCATTCGTCACGCCGACAGAAACAAACATCTCTCTGGTAAGAACAAGGGCGTAGGTGTATGCCTTGTGATTAACGACTCATGGTGTAATCATAACAACATACAGGAACTCAGGTCCTATTGTTAACCTGACCTAGAATTCCTTACAATCAAATGCCGACCGCATTATCTTCCAAGAGAATTATCTTCGATTATAGTCACAGCCGTGTATATCTCCTCCAAGCAGATACCTTGATGGCCCTGAAAGAACTTCATTGGACTCTATGTAAACTGGAAACCATATACCCTGAGGCTGCATTTATTGTGGCTGGGGATTTTAACAAAGCTAATTCTACCAGCACATTGATTGTTGCACCCGCTCGAGCAAAACATTGGATCACTGCTCCTCTAACTTCCACGATGCATACAAGACCCTCCCACCCTCCCTTCGGGCAGTCTGACCATGACTCTATGTTGTTGCTCCCCTCCTATAGCCAGAAACTAAAACAGGTCACATCCGTGCTTAGGTCTATCCAACGCTGGTCTGACCAATCGGATTCCACGCTTCAAGATTGCTTCGATCACGTGGACTGGGATATGTTCCGGGTAGCCTCAGACAATATCATCGACCTATACGCTGTTTATTAGTTTATTAGGAAATGCATTGTGACTATTAAAACTTTCCCTAACCAGAAACCGTGGATTGATGGCAGCATTCGCGCAAAACTGAAAACGCGAACCACCACATTTAATCATGGCAAGGCAACTGGAAACATGACCGAATTCAAAGTGTCGCTATTCTATCCGCAAGGCAATCAACCAAGCAAAGCGTCAGTATAGAGACAAAGTAGAGTCGCAATTCAACGGCTCAAACACAAGATGTATGTGGCAGGGGCTTTAGACAACCACGGATTACAAAAAGAAAACCAGCCTTTTCTTTCCCAGACAAACTAAGCAACTTCTTTGCGCGCTTTGAGGACAATACAGTGCCACCGACACGGCCATGCTACCAAAGACTGTGGGCTCTCCTTCAACGTGGCCGATGTGAGTAAAACATTTAAACCTGTTAACCCTCGCAAGGTTATCGGTCCAGATGGCATCCTTAGCCGCATCCTTAGAGCATGCGCAGACCAGCTGGCTGGTGTGTTTACGGACATATTCAATCAATCCCTGTCTGCTGTTCCCACATGCTTCAAGATGGCCACCATTGTTCCTGTTCCCAAGAAAGCGACGGTAACTGAACTAAATGACTATCACCCCGTAACACTCACTTCTGTCATCATGAAGTGCTTTGAGAGACTAGTCAAGGATCATATCACCTCCACCCTACCTGACACCCTAGACCCACTCCAATTCGCTTACTGTCCCAATAGGTCCACAGATGATGCAATCGCCATCACACTACACACTGCCCTATCCCATTTGGACAAGAGGAATACCTATGTGAGAATGCTGTTCATTGACTACAGCTCAGCATTCAATACCATAGTACCCTCCAAATTCATCATTAAGCTTGAGACCCTGCGTCTCGACCCTGCCCTGTGCAACTATTTCAAAGGAGTGGAATTCAAACAATGATCATGGACTTCAGGAAACAGCAGAGGGAGCACCCCCCTATCCACATCGACGAGACAGTAGTGGAGAAGGTGGAAAGTTCCTCGGTGTACACATGACGAACAAACTGAAATGGTCCATCCACACAAACAGCGTGGTGAAGAAGGCGCAACAGCGCCTCTTCAACCTCAGGAGGCTGAAGAAATGTGGCTTGTTACATAAAACCCTCACAAAGTTCTACAGATGCACAATTGAGAGCATCCTGTCGGGGTCTTTCAACGGCTGGTACGGGCTGTATCACCGCCTGGTACGGCAACTGTCTGCACAACGCATCACTGGGGGCAAACTACCTGCCCTCCAGGACACCTAGGGTACCCGATGTCACAGGAAGGCAAAAAGATTGTCAAGGACAACAACCACCCGAGCCACTGCCTGTTCACCCCGCTATCATCCAGAAGGCGAGGTCAGTAGAGTTGCATCAAAGCTGGGACCGAGAGACTGAAAAACAGCTTCTATCTCAAGGCCACCAGACTGTTAAATAGCCATCACTAACATAGAGAGGCTGCTGTCAACATACAGACTCAAATCACTGGCCAATTCAATAAATGGATTTAATAATGCCACTTTAATAATGTTTACATATCCTACATTACTCATCTCATATGTTTATACTGTGTTTTATACCATCTATTGCATCTTGCCTATTCCGCACGGCCATCGCGCAGGCAGGCAGACAGGCAGGCAGGCAGACAGACAGGCAGACAGGCAGGCAGGCAGACAGACAGACAGGCAGGCAGACAGACAGACAGACAGACAGGCAGGCAGACAGACAGGCAGGCAGACAGGCAGGCAGACAGACAGGCAGGCAGGCAGGCAGACAGACAGACAGACAGACAGACAGCTACAGGCAGAAAAACAGACAGACAGACAGACAGACAGACAGACAGACAGACAGGCAGGCAGACAGACAGGCAGACAGGCAGGCAGACAGACAGGCAGGCAGACAGACAGACAGACAGACAGGCAGGCAGGCAGACAGACAGGCAGACAGGCAGGCAGGCAGGCAGGCAGGCAGGCAGACAGGCAGACAGACAGACAGACAGGCAGGCAGACAGACAGACAGACAGACAGACAGACAGACAGACAGACAGACAGACAGCTACAGGCAGACAGACAGACAGACAGACAGACAGACAGACAGACAGACAGACAGACAGACAGGCAGGCAGGCAGGCAGACAGACAGACTGTGAGGGATGAATTCCTGAAAAAAATATTAACGGAAAAATGTGTTTTTTTCCTGTCTGCCTGGGACCCTAAAAGTAGTAAAATCCCCTGGATTACATCCTGCTATTTCCATGCATCGCTAATGGTCTCCCTGTCCTAGTGTGTGTGTGTGAGCCCCTGTTGTTGCCAGTCAGGGGCCTTCTGTTACAACTCTTCTTTAGTAATTTAACTTGCCGTATTGAATCGACTGAAGCAGAATATATATACAGTGTGTGTGTAGCGTACCTAGATCTCGTCATGTGAGCCAGTCTGTTTCATCTGTGACATGTGTTTTGCATCCTACCCATGTTGCCGTTGCCCCCTGCAGTGTGTGTATGGGGAGCACTTTACTCTGTCAGACTCTGAGAAAATGATCGTAGGTGTACTAAACCAAACTCACTGTACCTTCAAACCACCTTGGGACAGGTCTAAACCAAACTCACCGTACCTTCAAACCACCTTGGGACAGGTCTAAACCAAACTCACCATACCTTCAAACCACCTTGGGACAGGTCTAAACCAAACTCACCATACCTTCAAACCACCTTGGGACAGGTCTAAACCAAACTCACCGTACCTTCAAACCACCTGGGGACAGGTCTAAACCAAACACAAGGTACCTTCAAACCACCTTGGGACAGGTCTAAACCAAACTCACCATACCTTCAAACCACCTTGGGACAGGTCTAAACCAAACACAAGGTACCTTCAAACCACCTGCGGACAGGTCTAAACCAAACTCACCATACCTTCAAACCACCTTGGGACAGGTCTAAACCAAACTCACCATACCTTCAAACCACCTTGGGACAGGTCTAAACCAAACTCACCGTACCTTCAAACCACCTGGGGACAGGTCTAAACCAAACTCACCGTACCTTCAAACCACCTGGGGACAGGTCTAAACCAAACACAAGGTACCTTCAAACCACCTTGGGACAGGTCTGTGTTGTAACAGAGATTTCCGATCTCAATGAGATCACTGATGATTGACAATTTCTGTTTATTTTTCATTAAAACTGTCTCTCCTCCCCGCTCCTCTACTCCCCTCTCCTCCCCCACCCTCTCATCTCCCATCCTCTCCTCACCTCTCCTCTCAGAGAGACTTATGTTCTCTACTTAGTTCAGGCTTGCAACCAGATGGAAAAAAACTCTAGACCACCTTTACTCCACACACAGAGATGCGTACAAAGCTCTCCCTCGCCCTCCATTTGGCAAATCTGACCATAATTCTATCCTCCTGATTCCTGCTTACAAGCAAAAATTAAAGCAGGAAGCACCAGTGACTAGATCACGACGCCAGGACAGCGGAGTCAATCACCACCTCCCGGAGACACCTGAAACCCCACCTCTTCAAGGAATACCTAGGATAGGATAAGTAATCCTTCTCACCCCCCCCCCCCTTAATGATTTAGATGCACTATTGTAAAGTGGCTGTTCCACTGGATGTCAGAAGGTGAATTCACCAATTTGTAAGTCGCTCTGGATAAGAGCGTCTGCTAAATGACTTAAATGTAAAAATGTAAATAAAATGATGCTAAGCTACAGGACTGTTTTGCTAGCACAGACTGGAATATGTTCCGGGATTCATCCGATGTCATTGAGGAGTACACCACATCAGTCACTGGCTTCATCAATAAGTGCATCAATGACGTCGTCCCCACAGTGACCGTACGTACATACCCCAACCAAAAGCCATGGATTCCAGGCAACATCCAGCTAAAGGGTAGAGCTGCCGCTTTCAAGGAGCGGGACTCTAACCCGTAAGCTTATAAGACATTCTGCTATGCCCTCCAATGAATCATCAAACCGACAAAGCATCAATACAGGACTAAGATTGAATCGTACGACATCGGCTCCGACACTCTTCAGATGTGGCAGGGTTTGCAAACTATTACAGACTACAAAGGGAAGTACAGCTGAGAGCTGCCCAGTGACGCGAGCCTACCTGACGAGCTAAATTTCTGGTATGTTCGCTTCGAGGCAAGTACGTAACACTGAAACATGCATGAGAGCATCGTCTGTTCCGGAAGACTGTGTGATCACGCTCTCCGCAACCGATGTGAATAAGACCTTTAAACAGGTCAACATTCACAAGGCCGCAGGGCCAGATGGATTACCAGGAAGTGTACTCCGAGCATGTGCTGACCAACTGGCAAGTGTCTTCACTTAAATTTTCAACCTCTCCTTGTCTGAGTCTGTAACACCAACATGTTTCAAGCAGACCACCATAGTCCCTGTGCCCAAGAACACTAAGGTAACCTGCTGTCGTGACGTTGGCCTGGGGGGTAGGTTTATGACAGTCATAAATACCTCTTCCCCTCTTTTTCCTCTCTCTACCCTACTGATGTTACATTTAAAAAAAACCTTGGTTAACATAGAGATTCTGGGAACATCAGAAGGTGGGGGGCAATGAAATATATTCTGGTAATCCGACCAATGGAACATATGTGGTGGTACTTAATGAATATGATGTCAGTTTGATTGTCATCTGAGACATTCTCATCAATGACAGGATGACATAAACTCTACAGTGGAAAGTCTACATATCGGAGTTATCGGATGCACATGGAATTGTTGTTCAATTTAAATGTTTGAATATGAAATTATTCGTGATGGGATGAAATGTGATTTTAGCTTCTAAAATGTGAGATTTGGGTTTTCATAAGATAGGGCTCTGCTCAATCAGTGGCCCGCCCCTGTGAAGGGACATGGGCTATAAAACTTTTCAAACACGCCCTCCTCTCCCTTCCTATATAAGCCCTTGACGACAATGTAACCTCCTGTTCTGAGGACGTGAGGACGACGGTCCTATGTCAGTATGGTTCAGATAATAACTACAGAACGAAGCCAACATCAGCGTGAGCTTTGGTTGCGAATGGTATGAACTTTGAACTCTTATTCACTACAGAAGTGATACCTCCGAGCCGTTGAGTTAGCAACAGCAGATGCAAACGAGGGTTAGGAAGGAACAGACAGAGTATCCCGTCTATCACCCAATGACGTTACTACAACGTATCCAATTGACAACCAGAGACATTCTTCAAAGGACTCGGTTGGGCAACACGGCCTTCCATCTACCACCAACCTACCGAAGCGCAGCTCAGAGTAAATATTTATTGCATTTTCCTTTTCCAAATGGGCGCTAATTTAGAATGCATAAGATACTGTATTTACGATAGCACAGCTTCTTCCCTTTGTTCCTCAGTCTTCCCGCTCTTTCACTCAAACCCAGCCCCTTTTCTTTTGTGTAAGCAGCTGTCATATCTGTTCCGCCCACTAGGGACGTTAACCTTTATGACGTAATTTGTAATCAAGTTATGATTTAATTATGTGTATGTGTAATTCTGTGTGATTAGTTAGGTATTTAGAAAATAAATAATTAAGCCCACTTTTGCATTGCTGATTCAAATGGTTAGCCAGGGTTCGTGCAGATAACCAAGAATTTACAACTTTCAGATGAGACTGCAATAAGATGACGATTAATATTGACTGCTATTGATGTAAAATATTACTAGGTCTAGAAGAGTTTATTCGGAAGATAACAGCTCTATAAATTTTATTTTGTGGTGCCTGACTCTCTAGTTAATTACATTTACATGATTAGCTCAATCAGGTAATATTAATCACGGATAAATTATTTTATAGAATAGCATGTCATATCACTTAATCCAGCATAGCCAAAGACACGACACTGCCGAAATGAATACTGACCCGTAGCAGTCACATCTGTAGCCATAAATTGCTTTGAAAGGCCGGTCATTGCTCATATCAACACCATTATCCCAGAAACACAAGACCCACTCCAATTTGCATACTGCCCCAACAGATCCACATATGATGAAATCTCTATTGCACTCCAAACTACCCTTTCCCACCTGGACAAAAGGAACACCTATGTGAGAATGCTATTCAGTGACTACAGCTCAGCTTTCAACGCCATAGTTCCCTCAAAGCTCACCACTAAGCTAAGAACCCTGGGACTCAACACCTCCCTCTGCAACTGGATCCTGGACTTCCTGATGGGCTGCCCCCAGATGGTAAGGGTAGGTAACAACACATCCTCAACACAAGGGCTCCTCAGGGGTGCGTGTTCAGTTCCCTTCTGCACTCCCTGTTCACTCATGACTGCATGGCCAGGCACGACTCCAACACCATCATTGAGTTTGCCGATGACACAAAAGTGGTAGGCCTGATCACCGACAACGACGAGACAGGGAGGAGGTCAGAGACCTGACCGTGTGGTGCATTGACAACAATCTCTCCCATAACGTGATCACGACAAAGGAGATGATTGTGGACTAAAGGAAAAGGAGGACCGAGCGCGCCCCCATTCTCATCGACAGGGCTGTAGTGGAGAAGGTTGAGAGCTTTAAGTTCCTTGGCGTCCACGTAACCAACAAACTATCATGGTCCAAGCACACCAAGACAGCCGTAAAGAGGGCTCGACAAAACCTATTCCTGCCTCAGGAGACTGAAAAGATTTGGCACGGTTCCTCAGATCCTTAAAAGGTTCTACAGCTGCACCATTGAGAGCACCCTGACGGGTTGCATCACTGCCTGGTATGGCAACTGTTCGGCCTCCGACCACAATGCACTACAGAGGGTAATGCGTATGGCCCTGTACATCACTGGGGCCAAGCTTCCTGCCACCCAGGACCTCTATACCAGGCTGTGTCAGGAAGGCCCTAAAAATTGTCAAAGACTCCAGCCACCCTAGTCATAGACTGTTCTCTCAAAAACAACACGCCAAGCAGTATCGGAGCGCCAAGTCTAGGTCCAAGAGGCATCTAAACAGCTTCTACCCCCAAGCCATAAGACTCCTGAACATCGACTCAAATGGCTACCCGGACTATTTGAACGCCCCCCCCCCTCTTCTACGCTGCTGCTACTCTCTGTTATCTATGCATAGTCACTTTAATAACTCTACCTACATGTACATATTACCTCAATTACCTTGATTAGCCGGTGCCCCCACACATTGACTCTGTACCGGAACCCCCTGTATATAGCCTTCTCACATTGACTCTGTACCAGTACCCCCTGTATAAAGCCCCCTCACATTGACTCTGTACCAGTACCCCCTGTATATAGCCTCCTCACATTGACTCTGTACCAGTACCCCATGTATATAGCCCCCTCACATTGACTCTGTACCGGTACCCCCTGTATATAGCCTCCACATTGACTCTGTACCGGTACCCCCTGTATATAGCCTCCTCACATTGACTCTGTACCAGTACCCCATGTATATAGCCCCCTCACATTGACTCTGTACCGGTCCCCCCTGTATATAGCCTCCACATTGACTCTGTACCAGTACCCCCTGTATATAGCCTCCACATTGACTCTGTACCGGTACCCCCTGTATATAGCCTCCACATTGACTCTGTACCAGTACCCCCTGTATACAGCCTCCACATTGACTCTGTACCAGTACCCCCTGTATATAGCCTCCGCATTGACTCTGTACCGGTACCCCCTGTATATAGCCTCCACATTGACTCTGTACCAGTACACCCTGTATATAGCCTCCACATTGACTCTGTACCAGTGCCCCCTGTATATAGCCTCCACATAGACTCTGTACCAGTACCCCCTGTATATAGCCTCTACATAGACTCTGTACCAGTACCCCCTGTATATAGCCTCTACATAGACTCTGGACCAGTACCCCCTGTATATAGCCCCCTCACATTGACTCTGTACCGGTACCCCCTGTATATAGCCTCCACATAGACTCTGTACCATAATACCCTGTATATAGCCTCTACATAGACTCTGTACCAGTACCCCCTGTATATAGCCTCCTCACATTGACTCTGTACCAGTACCCCATGTATATAGCCCCCTCACATTGACTCTGTACCGGTACCCCCTGTATATAGCCTCTACATTGACTCTGTACCGGTACCCCCTGTATATAGCCTCCACATTGACTCTGTACCGGTACCCCCTGTATATAGCCTCCTCACATTGACTCTGTACCAGTACCCCCTGTATACAGCCTCCGCATTGACTCTGTACCGGTACCCCCTGTATATAGCCTCCACATTGACTCTGTACCAGTACCCCCTGTATATAGCCTCCGCATTGACTCTGTACCGGTACCCCCTGTATATAGCCTCCACATTGACTCTGTACCATAATACCCTGTATATAGCCTCCACATTGACTCTGTACCGGTACCCCCTGTATATTGCCTACACATAGACTCTGTATCGGGACCCCCTGTATGTAGCCTCCACATAGACTCTGTACCGTAATACCCTGTATTTAGCCTCCACATAGACTCTGTACCGTAATACCCTGTATTTAGCCTCCACATGGACTCTGTACCGTAATACCCTGTATATAGCCTCCACATGGACTCTGTACCGTAATACCCTGTATTTAGCCTCACTATTGTTATTTTACTGCTGCTCTTTAATTATTATTTGTTACTTTTATTTCTTATTTTTGGGGGTATTTTTCTTAAACTGCATAGTTGGTTAAGGGCTTGTTAGTAAGCATTTCACTATAAGGTTGTATTCGGCGTATGTGACAAATAACATTTGATTTGATTTGACCGCTTTCTTTTTGTGTTGTTATTTATTGGCTGTTTATTGATGTGTTCCAGACTGTAGCATCTCTTGCATTTCAAGAATGGGGATGTCAGATCTTAGGATGGGCAATATGCTCAAGTCAAATCCCCATTTTAAATATAGATGGATTTATGAATATATTAACTGTAGGAATAAGCATCTGCTTCTTGGAACAAGTGTCTGTCTTTTCCTTTGTACTGGTGCTCTAGAGTTGAGTGGCAGGCTGTTCAAAGCTACCTCTGAGATTACAACCAAATGACAACTGGGATGCTGTCTCCCCTATCAAATACAACTGGTATAATGTCTTCTATATTAAATACAACTGGTATATTCTCTTAATGTTGTATGGGCTGGAAATGAAGAGAAGGAGAACCATTAGCTTAGCTTTGATGGTTTTTAAAGGGTTGGAGGTAGGCAGACTGATTGGTCTGTAGCGAGGAGGTCTTTAGGTAGAACAACCAGGTCTGTAAAATTTGAGGTCTGGAGGCAGACTGTCTGAGTCTGTAACATTGGAGGAGGTGTGTAAGGCAGACTGGCTAGTCTGGAGTGTTGAAGGAGGTCTTTAAGGCAACTGTGAATAGGGTGACCAATAACATTTGATTTGACACCACTCAATAGGGTGACATTTGGGATGCAACCTAGGTCTGTAATGTTGGAG
Organism: Oncorhynchus masou masou; assembly: GCF_036934945.1. NCBI lineage: Eukaryota > Metazoa > Chordata > Actinopteri > Salmoniformes > Salmonidae > Oncorhynchus > Oncorhynchus masou. The sequence goes on from NC_088243.1 coordinate 81,519,226, forward strand.
GTCTGTAGACTGACTGGATAAGTCTGTAACGTTGGAGGTCTGTAGACTGACTGGCTAGGTCTGTAATGTTGGAGGTCTGTAGACTGACTGGATAGGTCTGTAACGTTGGAGGTCTGTAGACTGACTGGCTAGGTCTGTAATGTTGGAGGTCTGTAGACTGACTGGCTAGGTCTGTAACGTTGGAGGTCTGTAGACTGACTGGCTAGGTCTGTAATGTTGGAGGTCTGTAGACTGACTGGATAGGCCTGTAACGTTGGAGGTCTGTAGACTGACTGGCTAGGTCTGTAATGTTGGAAGTCTGTAGACTGACTGGCTAGGTCTGTAACGTTGGAGGTCTGTAGACTGACTGGCTAGGTCTGTAATGTTGGAGGTCTGTAGACTGACTGGATAGGCCTGTAACGTTGGAGGTCTGTAGACTGACTGGCTAGGTCTGTAATGTTGGAGGTCTGTAGACTGACTGGCTAGGTCTGTAACGTTGGAGGTCTGTAGACTGACTGGCTATGTCTGTAATGTTGGACGTCTGTAGACTGACTGGCTAGGTCTGTAATGTTGGAGGTCTGTAGACTGACTGGATAGGTCTGTAATGTTGGAGGTCTGTAGACTGACTGGCTAGGTCTGTAATGTTGGAGGTCTGTAGACTGACTGGATAGGTCTGTAACGTTGGAGGTCTGTAGACTGACTGGATAGGTCTGTAATGTTGGAGGTCTGTAGACTGACTGGCTAGGTCTGTAATGTTGGAGGTCTGTAGACTGACTGGATAGGTCTGTAATGTTGGAGGTCTGTAGACTGACTGGCTAGGTCTGTAATGTTGGAGGTCTGTAGACTGACTGGATAGGTCTGTAATGTTGGAGGTCTGTAGACTGACTGGCTAGGTCTGTAACGTTGGAGGTCTGTAGACTGACTGGATAGGTCTGTAACGTTGGAGGTCTGTAGACTGACTGGATAGGTCTGTAACGTTGGAGGTCTGTAGACTGACTGGATAGATCTGTAACGTTGGAGGTCTGTAGACGTTGGTTGAAAGCAGTCTCCTGTCAGTAGACTTCTTCTCTCAGCTTTAGAAAAACATCCTGTGATGAGGCTTTGAAGACGAGAGGCTCTGGCATCGGCCTTGGAGGGGACTGGGAGTGTCTGTCTGTCTGTCTGTCTGTCTGTCTGTCTGTCTGTCTGTCTGTCTGTCTGTCTGTCTGTCTGTCTGTCTGTCTGTCTGTCTCTCTGTCTCTCTGTCTCTCTGTCTCTCTGTCTGTCTGTCTGTCTGTCTGTCTGTCTGTCTGTCTGTCTGTCTGTCTGTCTGTCTGTCTCTCTCTCTGTCTGTCTGTCTGTCTGTCTGTCTGTCTGTCTGTCTGTCTGTCTGTTTGTTTGTTTGTTTGTTTGTTTGTTTACTAGCATGTCATTTAGCCTGGAATAATGCGGCTCAACCCAGAAGCACACGGCCCGACAAAAGCATAGCTGCTCAGACACCACACACACACACACACACACACACACACACACACACACACACACACACACACACACACACACACACACACACACACACACACACACACACACACACACACACACACACACACACACACACACACACACACACACCTACACACCTACCTACCTACCTCTAAATAGACTAACTGTGACATCATAGCAGGTTATGACATATCATATTGCCCCTCTAGTTTTAGCTATAGCACACATGATGTTTCCTGTCTCTAAAGTGTAAACTTTCTGCTGGGCCTGTCACTCAAAAACACACTTCATGGTATTGGCTACAGCATAGAACTGATGGGTAGATGGAGACATCTGTGTGTCTGTCTGTGGGCTTTAGACTGTATGTGTGTTCACACCAGAGGAAAAAGACTGAGTGAAAGCCTAGCAGCTAGAGATGAATCATCAAAAGGATTTTAAATTCAAATGTACAGTTTCATAACAGGCACATATTATTTTCTCTGTAAACCAAACAAATGAGTTTTCTAATCTTTCAGAAGATTGATTAAGCAAATAGATCTGGGATCCCTGAGAGAGAGAGCAGATTTGACCAATTTGGTTTTAAAAAGAATCGGGAACCCTGAGAGAGATAGCAGATTAGACCACAACGATTTCAAATAGACCAGGTTTCCCTGAGAGAGATAGCAGATTGGACCACAACGATTTCAAATAGACCAGGTTTCCCTGAGAGAGATAGCAGATTGGACCACAACGATTTCAAATAGACCAGGTTTCCCTGAGAGAGATAGCAGATTGGACCACAACGATTTCAAATAGACCAGGGGAATCTAAACCACATGGTCAGAGAGAGTCATTCACTGATGGGGAATCTAAACCACATGGTCAGAGAGAGTCATTCACTGATGGGGAATCTAAACCACATGGTCAGAGAGAGTCATTCACTGATGGGGAATCTAAACCACATGGTCAGAGAGAGTCATTCACTGATGGGGAATCTAAACCACATGGTCAGAGAGAGTCATTCACTGATGGGGAATCTAAACCACATGGTCAGAGAGAGAGTCATTCACTGATGGGGAATCTAAACCACATGGTCAGAGAGAGAGTCATTGACTGATGGGGAATCTAAACCACACGGTCAGAGAGAGTCATTCACTGATGGGGAATCTAAACCATTATTGGTCTATCCATGTAAACAACATTTATTTTGTTTATTGTGTGAGCAAATGTTTTTTATTATACAAATAGTAAAACACAAGATGACATTATACCACACAAAATACTCTAGTTTATTTGATTTGCAGCAGAGTCACGTGATCTGGTTTTAGAGAGAGAGTGTTTCCACAACGCACATGGAGAAGCTGAATGCTCATATAACCTACCGCTATCTAATCTTCTGCCTAATTCATTTAGCTTCTCTCTCAACGCTGTGTGTGTGTGTGTACAACCTGTGTGTGTCTGTTAGTGCGTGTGTGTGTGTGTACATGACCTGTGTGTGTATTAATATCCTTTCCATCCACCCTCATGGGACTCTGTGATGATGGCGTATCCATGGTGATGATTGTGTGTCATTATTTTCCCCGTCAGATGAGAGATATCCCTGAGGAGAGTAGAGGGAGAGAGACTGAGAGAGGGGAGAGACAGAAACAGAGAAAGAGTGAGAGAGGGGAGAGAGAGAAACAGAGAGAAAGAGAGGGAGGGGAAAAAGAGAGAGAGAGAAGGGGTGAGAGAGAGGCAGAAAGAGAGAGAGAGAGAAACAGAGAGAAAGAGAGGGAGGGAAAAGAGAGGGAGAGAGAAAGAAAAAGAGAAAGAGAGGTAGGAGAGATAGGGAGAGAGAGACAGAGACAGAGAGATAGGGGAGAGAGAGAGAGACAGAGAGATAGGGGAGGGAGAGAGAGAGAGAGAGGGGGGGGCAGAGAGAAAGAGAGATAGGGGAGAGAGAGACAGAGAGAAAGAGAGGTAGAGGAGAGACAACAAGAAAGAGATGTAGGGGAGAGACATAGAGAGAGAGGTAGGGGAGAGACAAAGAGAAAGAGAGAGAGATGGGGAGAGAGAGCGAGAGAAAGGGGGAGAGAGAGATCGGGGAGAGACAGAGAGAAAGAGAGATATGGGGAGAGAGAGACAGAGAGAAAGAGAGAAAGAGAGGTAGAGGAGAGACAAAGAGAGAGTTAGGGGGAGAGAAAGACAAAGAGAAAGAGAGGTAGGAGAGATAGGGAGAGAGAGAGACAGAGACAGAGAGATAGGGGAGAGAGAGAGAGACAGAGAGATAGGGGAGGGAGAGAGAGAGAGAGGGGGGGGGCAGAGAGAAAGAGAGATAGGGGAGAGAGAGACAGAGAGAAAGAGAGGTAGAGGAGAGACAACAAGAAAGAGATGTAGGGGAGAGACATAGAGAGAGAGGTAGGGGAGAGACAAAGAGAAAGAGAGATAGGGGAGAGACAAAGAGAAAGAGAGATAGGGAAGAGAGAGGCATAGAGAAAGAGAGAGGGGAGAGAGTGAGAAAGAGAGAAATATAGATAGGGGAGAGAGAGTCAGAGATATAGGGGATAGAGAGACAGAGAGAAAGAGAGGTAGGGAAGAGAGAGAGGCAGAGAGAAAAAGAGATAGGGGCGAGAGAGACAAAGAGAAAGAGAGGTAGGGGAGAGACAAAGATAAATAGAGGTAGGGGAGAGACAGAGAGAAAGAGAGATAGGGGAGAGAGAGAGACAGAGAGATAGGGGAGAGAGAGACCGAGAGAAAGAGAGAGAGATAGGGGAGAGACAAAGAGAAAGAGAGGTAGGGGAGAGACAAAGAGAAAGAGAGGTAGGGGAGAGACAAAGAGAAAGAGAGATAGGGGAGAGACAGAGAGAAAGAGAGATAGGGGAGAGACAGAGAGAAAGAGAGATAGGGGAGAGAGAGAGAGAGAGAAAGAGGTAGGGGAGAGACAAAGAGAAAGAGAGGTAGGGGAGAGACAAAGAGAAAGAGAGGTAGGGGAGAGACAAAGAGAAAGAGAGGTAGGGGAGAGACAAAGAGAAAGAGAGATAGGGGAAAGACAAAGAGAAAGAGAGATAGGGGAGAGAGAGACAGAGAGAAGGAG
>NC_088243.1:81526241-81538741 GCF_036934945.1 Oncorhynchus masou masou
ATTTGACTTCAGATTCTAGTAGGGTGAGGCCGGGTGCTGCAGACTTTTCTAGTGCCCGCGCCAGTTCGTTGATATATATGTTGAAGAGGGTGGGGCTTAAGCTGCATCCCTGTCTAACCCCACGACCCTGTGTGAAGAAATTTGTGTGTTTTTTGCCAATTTTAACCGCACACTTGTTGTTTGTGTACATGGATTTTATGATGTCGTATGTTTTACCCCCAACACCACTTTCCATCAGTTTGTATAGCAGACCCTCATGCCAAATTGAGTCGAAGGCTTTTTTGAAATCAACAAAGCATGAGAAGACTTTGCCTTTGTTTTGGTTTGTTTGGTTGTCAATTAGGGTGTGCAGGGTGAATACATGGTCTGTTGTACGGTAATTTGGTAAAAAGCCAATTTGACATTTGCTCAGTACATTGTTTTCATTGAGGAAGTGCACGAGTCTGCTGTTAATGATAATGCAGAGGATTTTCCCAAGGTTACTGTTGACGCATATTCCACGGTAGTTATTGGGGTCAAATTTGTCTCCATTTTTGTGGAATGGGGTGATCAGTCCTTGGTTCCAAATATTGGGGAAGATGCCAGAGCTAAGGATGATGTTAAAGAGTTTTAGTATAGCCAATTGGAATTTGTTGTCTGTATATTTGATCATTTCATTGAAGATACCATCAACACCACAGGCCTTTTTGGGTTGGAGGGTTTTTATTTTGTCCTGTAACTCATTCAATGTAATTGGAGAATCCAGTGGGTTCTGGTAGTCTTTAATAGTTGATTCTAAGATCTGTATTTGATCATGTATATGTTTTTGCTCTTTATTCTTTGTTATAGAGCCAAACAGATTGGAGAAGTGGTTTACCCATACATCTCCATTTTGGATAGATAATTCTTCGTGTTGTTGTTTGTTTAGTGTTTTCCAATTTTCCCAGAAGTGGTTAGAGTCTATGGATTCTTCAATTACATTGAGCTGATTTCTGACATGCTGTTCCTTCTTTTTCCGTAGTGTATTTCTGTATTGTTTTAGTGATTCACCATAGTGAAGGCGTAGACTCAGGTTTTCCGGGTCTCTATGTTTTTGGTTGGACAGGTTTCTCAATTTCTTTCTTAGATTTTTGCATTCTTCATCAAACCATTTGTCATTGTTGTTAATTTTCTTCGGTTTTCTATTTGAGATTTTTTAGATTTGATAGGGAAGCTGAGAGGTCAAATATACTGTTAAGATTTTCTACTGACAAGTTTACACCTTCACTATTACAGTGGAACGTTTTACCCAGGAAATTGTCTAAAAGGGATTGAATTTGTTGCTGCCTAATTGTTTTTTGGTAGGTTTCCAAACTGCATTCCTTCCATCTATAGCATTTCTCAATGTTACTCAGTTCCTTTGGCTTTGATGCCTCATGATTGAGTATTGCTCTGTTTAGGTAGACTGTGATTTTGCTGTGGTCTGATAGGGGTGTCAGTGGGCTGACTGTGAACGCTCTGAGAGACTCTGGGTTGAGGTCAGTGATAAAGTAGTCTACAGTACTACTGCCAAGAGATGAGCTATAGGTGTACCTACCATAGGAGTCCCCTCGAAGCCTACCATTGACTATGTACATACCCAGCGTGCGACAGAGCTGCAGGAGTTGTGACCCGTTTTTGTTGGTTATGTTGTCATAGTTGTGCCTAGGGGGGCACACGGGGGAGGGAATGCTGTCACCTCCAGGCAGGTGTTTGTCCCCCTGTGTGCTGAGGGTGTCAGGTTCTTGTCCGGTTCTGGCATTTAGGTCGCTCTCTCTCTCTCACACACACACTTTGCCTTTCTCCCTATCTCACTCTCTCCAGGTTTGTCCCGAGGTGTAGTACCACAGCTGTCAGCTGGGGAGAGAGAGAGAGAGAGAAAGAGAGAGAGAGGGGGGAGAGAGAGAGAGAAAGAGAGAGAGAGAGAGAGGGGGGTGAGAGAGAGAGAAAGTAAGGGAAGCTCGAGAGAGCAATAAATCTGGAGGCCTCTCCAACATGTGTAGTGTTGCTCCTGTCTCCTTCAGCTGAGCAACATTAGTGCACTATATAGGGAATAGGGTCCATAGGGCTCTGATGATACGAGTGCACTATATAGGGAATAGGGTGCCATTTGGGAAGTAGGACAGGCCTTATGGTAATGAGGGATCCAGAGACCAACATAAATCATCAGAGAGAGAGGAAATACAGACACAGATTAAAATGTCATGTACATTTCTCAATAACATAGATTAAAATGTCATGTACCTTTTCCCACAACACAGATTAAAATGTCATGTACCTTTTCCCATAACACAGATTAAAATGTCATGTACATTTCTCAATAACATAGATTAAAATGTCATGCACCTTTTCCCACAACACAGATTAAAATGTCATGTACCTTTTCCAATAACACAGATTAAAATGTCATGTACCTTTTCCCATAACACAGATTAAAATGTCATGTACCTTTTCCCACAACACAGATTAAAATGTCATGTACCTTTTCCCATAACACAGATTAAAATGTCATGTACATTTCTCAATAACATAGATTAAAATGTCATGCACCTCTTCCCACAACACAGATTAAAATGTCATGTACCTTTTCCAATAACACAGATTAAAATGTCATGTACCTTTTCCCATAACACAGATTAAAATGTCATGTACCTTTTCCCATAACACAGATTAAAATGTCATGTACCTTTTCCCACAACACAGATTAAAATGTCATGTACCTTTTCCCATAACACAGATTAAAATGTCATGTACATTTCTCAATAACACAGATTAAAATGTCATGTACATTTCTTGATAACACAGATTAAAATGTCATGTACCTTTTCCCACAACACAGATTAAAATGTCATGTACCTTTTCCCATAAAACAGATTTGTCATTGATTTCATGGCATCTGAAATTGTTTGGAGCTGAATTATCAGTTGTGAGATGAGGAGATTAATCCAAAGAGGCATGAACTGGTGATGATGATGGGATTGGGAATAGGAACCTTTTAAACATCATTTAAGAATGTGTTATTTATCAAGTGGCTGAGGATACCCTTTGGGAGTGTTTATTAGCAAGAAGAACAGACTCTTAAACATGCTCCCAGAGTTTTAACGTACCTTTGGGAGTGTTTATTAGCAAGAAGAAATGCTGAATTTGCGGAGCTCTGAAAGACAACAGGCCTAACTTAATTAACAACTTATTCACAGTTGAACAATCTTAGTCTCACTGTGTCAGTGTGAGTAGCAGCTCGTGGCCTGCTGAGACAGAAACGTGTTACTAAGCTAAATAACATCATGTTGATCACAGATTAGAGTTGCTGAGGTGGTGTGTGTGTGTGTGTGTGTGTGTGTGTGTGTGTAACTGATGAGGGTCATTGAGGTGACGTTTCGTCAGCTGTTTTGAGGTTTCCCAGGGAAGCTGTTTTACTAACACAACAAAAACACAACAATAGAAATGCTGATATCGTAACACACGATCGTATGTTGGGAGGGAGGGAGGGAGGGAGGGGAGGGAGAGAGGGAGGGAGGGAGGGAGGGAGGGAGGGAGGGAGAGAGGGAGGGAGGGAGGGAGGGAGGAGGGAGGGAGGGAGGGAGGGAGGGAGGGAGAGGGAGGGAGGGAGGGAGGGGGGGGAGGGAGGGAGGGAGGGAGGGAGGGAGGGAGGGAGGGAGGGAGGGAGGGAGGGAGGGAGGGAGAGAGAGAGAGAGAGGGAGGGAGGGAGGGAGGGAGGGAGGGAGGGTGGGAGAGAGAGAGAACTATGTGCTTTCCTTGGACACATATCAGCCATCCATCTTGTACTGCTCTGAACAATAGCAGGATTACATTAATTCACCCTGGAAAAACACATTTGGTTTGGTACTTTGCCTCTCCCCTGTGATTGGCCCTGGATCTGACAGATGAACAGTGGTAGTGTATTTAACTTTGTCTTCACTGAGAGGTTCAGACCAGCCTATTAGAGCTGAAGGTTTTCTGCCCAAGATGAATGCCCCCCTCTCTCTCTCTCCTCAATCTTCCTCTCTCTCTCTCTCCTCTATCTTCCCCTCTATCTCTCTCTCTCTCTCTCCTCTCTCTGTCTTCCTCTCTCTCATTTTCTCTCTCTCCTCTATCTTCCTCAATCACTCTCTCACCTCTCTCTCTCTCCTCTATCTTCCTCTCTCGTTCCCTCCTCTCTCTGTCTCTCCTGTCTTCCTCTCTCTCTCTCTCTCTCTCTCTCTCTCTCTCTCTCTCTCTCTCTCTCTCCTCTCTCTCATTTTCTCTCTCTCCTCTATCTTCCTCAATCACTCTCTCACCTCTCTCTCTCTCCTCTATCTTCCTCTCTCTCTCTCTCTCTCTCTCTCTTTTCAATTCAATTCAAGGGGCTTTATTGGCATGGGAAACATGTGTTAACATTGCCCAAGCAAGTGAGGTAGATAATATACAAAAGTGAAATAATAAACAATAAAAATGAACTCTCTCTGTCTCTCCTCTGTCTTCCTCTCTCCCTCTCCTCTATCTTCCTCTCTCCCTCTCCTCTGTCTTCCTCTCTCCCTCTCCTCTGTCTTCCTCTCTCCCTCTCCTCTGTCTTCCTCTCTCCCTCTCCTCTGTCTTCCTCTCTCCCTCTCCTCTGTCTTCCTCTCACATTGTTTTCCCTTCCCTTTGTTCAGCAACAGGTTTCAGTCTCCAACAACCAAAGCTTTACAGCTGTAGCTGGTTTGTGTAACACCTGTTGAACCGTCACGTACGGTGTACCTTACACACACATCCATGAAATATCCCCCTAAAACTTGACACAGGAGGTCTCATACATAGTCAAACCCACATAGGCTCTGATACAATCCTCTCTGTTGCAGAGGAGAGTCTGTATAAGTGTAGGATCTTAATTTGATCACCCTGTTGCAGTATAACTTTCCTGCAATGAGGACATTTAAAACTTGTAGTGCATTGAAGGTTAAAAAAGGCTTTTGAAGTTTGTAATTTCTCTTATGTATCAACCCCTACAAACATGTCCATTCATTATCATCCTCAAAATAATTCACACTTCCTGTTGCTGCACGATTCCTCTGCTGCTGTAGGAAACGGGCTCAAATTAAGATCCTACATCTGTATGGTATGAAAATCATTCTGATTGGTTGAGAAGTAAGGGCTTTGCCAGTGGCCTTGATTGATTTGAACCATTGATTTTAGACATTACAGAAAGTTGTTCTCGCTCAGAAGTAGTTTCAGACTCTTTTCAGATGCCTGTGTTGGCCCATCTCATAGATTGCATCCCAAATGGAATCCTATTCCCTATAAAGCACACTACTTTTGACCTGAGCCCTGGTCAAAAGTAGTGCTCTATTTTGGGAATAGGGTGCAATTTGGGACGCAGTATACACACTGTAGTGCAGATGTCCTCTGGTTCACCATACAGCCAGCTGTGAAGGTTTGATAATCATTATCATTCTTTCTTTCTTTTCTGGGATTGAAATGTTGTCCAGTGAATATGAGAAATGCTATTGTTCCTCCCTGCAAGGCTATCCTGTTCTCTCCCTTGGCTGCTGTGGTCTGATTAGAACCTTGGATCTGGGTCCAACTCGCCGCTCTGGGGGAATCCACCCCAATCCAGAACCATCCTCCCTCTGAGCATTCTGGTATACTCTGTCTCTATCACGCACACACACACGCATGCACGCACGCACGCACACGCACGCGCACGCACACGCACACGCACACACACACACACACACACACACACACACACACACACACACACACACACACACACACACACACACACACACACACACACAGTGAGTGGTTGTGGCAGGGCTGGTTTGGCTGACGCCTGCGGAGAAGAGAGATCTTTACTGAGCATGCAGCATCCATCTGTGGCTGAGCCTTTGTGATGGGAGGCAGCTGGCTGTGTGTGTGTGTGTGTGCGTGTGCGTACGTGCATACGTGAAAAAGAGAGAGTGTGAGGGCGTGTGTGCCGCGGTGATGGGAGGGGAGGAACAGGGGAAGAATGAGCCCTCTGTGTGTGAGGGTCACAGAGCAACCTCAGGACCAGGACTATACACTGACTGAAACGCTCCTCTCTCTCTCTTTCCTTTCTCTCCACTCTCTTGTCTCTTCCTCTCTCTCTCTCTCTCTCTCTCTCTCTCTCTCTCTCTCCCTCTCTCTCTCTCTCTCTCTCTCTCTCTCCCTCCCTCCCTCTGTGTTGACCTGAGGAAAGCTGTTCATCCCCATGTGATAATGATTGTGTGTGTGTGTGTGTGTGTACTGTCAGTTTGAGATTGTTTGGGATGAGATGAGTCATGCTGAATGTGATTTTCACTTCATGCCAGCGAGAGTGAGTTAACAGAATCCTGAACCTCTGAGAGAGGGAGGGGGAAAGAAAGGGAGAGAGATAGAGAAAGGGAGAGAGATAGAGAAAGGGAGAGAGATAGCGATGGGGAAAAAGAAAGAGATTCTGGGCTCTATCTGTGACAGTCTGGGCTGTGTCTGTGACAGTCTGGGCTCTGTCTGTGACAGTCTGGGCTGTGTCTGTGACAGTCTGGGCTCTATCTGTGACACTATGGGCTCTGTCTGTGACAGTCTGGGCTCTATCTGTGACAGTCTGGGCTCTATCTGTGACACTATGGGCTCTGTCTGTGACAGTCTGGGCTCTATCTGTGACAGTCTGGGCTCTGTCTGTGACAGTCTGGGCTCTATCTGTGACAGTCTGGGCTCTATCTGTGACAGTCTGGGCTCTATCTGTGATATCTTGATTTTACTCACCCTAATAGGAACAGTGAAGATGAGGAATATACAGTATCTTTGGGCTGCACTCTACTTTACGGCACATAATTAAATACATATTAAATAACATTAAAACTTTCTGAGCTATGTTTGTGTCTCTGGGGTTTAAACCTTCTGCGCTCCAGTCTTTAACATGAGAGGGAGTTACCTGTTAGTGTCTCTGGGGTTTAAACCTTCTACGCTCCAGTCTTTAACATGAGAGGGAGTTATCTGTTTGTGTCTCTGGGGTTTAAACCTTCTACGCTCCAGTCTTTAACATGAGAGGGAGTTATCTGTTTGTGTCTCTGGGGTTTAAACCTTCTACGCTCCAGTCTTTAACATGAGAGGGAGTTACCTGTTTGTGTCTCTGGGGTTTAAACCTTCTACGCTCCAGTCTTTAACATGAGAGGGAGTTACCTGTTTGTGTCTCTGGGGTTTAAACCTTCTGCAACCCAGTCTTTAACATGAGAGGGAGTTACCTGTTTGTGTCTCTGGGGTTTAAACCTTCTGCGCTCCAGTCTTTAACATGAGAGGGAGTTACCTGTTTGTGTCTCTGGGGTTTAAACCTTCTACGCTCCAGTCTTTAACATGAGAGGGAGTTACCTGTTTGTGTCTCTGGGGTTTAAACCTTCTGCAACCCAGTCTTTAACATGAGAGGGAGTTACCTGTTTGTGTCTCTGGGGTTTAAACCTTCTGCGCTCCAGTCTTTAACATGAGAGGGAGTTACCTGTTTGTGTCTCTGGGGTTTAAACCTTCTGCGCTCCAGTCTTTAACATGAGAGGGAGTTACCTGTTTGTGTCTCTGGGGTTTAAACCTTCTACGCTCCAGTCTTTAACATGAGAGGGAGTTACCTGTTAGTGTCTCTGGGGTTTAAACCTTCTACGCTCCAGTCTTTAACATGAGAGGGAGTTACCTGTTTGTGTCTCTGGGGTTTAAACCTTCTGCAACCCAGTCTTTAACATGAGAGGGAGTTACCTGTTAGTGTCTCTGGGGTTTAAACCTTCTGCAACCCAGTCTTTAACATGAGAGGGAGTTACCTGTTTGTGTCTCTGGGGTTTAAACCTTCTGCAACCCAGTCTTTAACATGAGAGGGAGTTACCTGTTTGTGTCTCTGGGGTTTAAACCTTCTGCAACCCAGTCTTTAACATGAGAGGGAGTTACCTGTTAGTGTCTCTGGGGTTTAAACCTTCTGCGCTCCAGTCTTTAACATGAGAGGGAGTTACCTGTTTGTGTCTCTGGGGTTTAAACCTTCTGCAACCCAGTCTTTAACATGAGAGGGAGTTACCTGTTTGTGTCTCTGGGGTTTAAACCTTCTACGCTCCAGTCTTTAACATGAGAGGGAGTTACCTGTTAGTGTCTCTGGGGTTTAAACCTTCTACGCTCCAGTCTTTAACATGAGAGGGAGTTACCTGTTTGTGTCTCTGGGGTTTAAACCTTCTGCAACCCAGTCTTTAACATGAGAGGGAGTTACCTGTTTGTGTCTCTGGGGTTTAAACCTTCTACGCTCCAGTCTTTAACATGAGAGGGAGTTACCTGTTAGTGTCTCTGGCGTTTAAACCTTCTGCAACCCAGTCTTTAACATGAGAGGGAGTTACCTGTTAGTGTCTCTGGGGTTTAAACCTTCTGCGCTCCAGTCTTTAACATGAGAGGGAGTTACCTGTTTGTGTCTCTGGGGTTTAAACCTTCTGCAACCCAGTCTTTAACATGAGAGGGAGTTACCTGTTTGTGTCTCTGGGGTTTAAACCTTCTGCAACCCAGTCTTTAACATGAGAGGGAGTTACCTGTTAGTGTCTCTGGGGTTTAAACCTTCTGCGCTCCAGTCTTTAACATGAGAGGGAGTTACCTGTTAGTGTCTCTGGGGTTTAAACCTTCTGCAACCCAGTCTTTAACATGAGAGGGAGTTACCTGTTTGTGTCTCTGGGGTTTAAACCTTCTGCGCTCCAGTCTTTAACATGAGAGGGAGTTACCTGTTAGTGTCTCTGGGGTTTAAACCTTCTGCGCTCCAGTCTTTAACATGAGAGGGAGTTACCTGTTAGTGTCTCTGGGGTTTAAACCTTCTGCGCTCCAGTCTTTAACATGAGACGGAGTTACCTGTTAGTGTCTCTGGGGTTTAAACCTTCTGCAACCCAGTCTTTAACATGAGAGGGAGTTACCTGTTAGTGTCTCTGGGGTTTAAACCTTCTACGCTCCAGTCTTTAACATGAGAGGGAGTTACCTGTTAGTGTCTCTGGGGTTTAAACCTTCTACGCTCCAGTCTTTAACATGAGAGGGAGTTACCTGTTTGTGTCTCTGGGGTTTAAACCTTCTGCGCTCCAGTCTTTAACATGAGAGGGAGTTACCTGTTAGTGTCTCTGGGGTTTAAACCTTCTACGCTCCAGTCTTTAACACGAGAGGGAGTTACCTGTTAGTGTCTCTGGGGTTTAAACCTTCTACGCTCCAGTCTTTAACATGAGAGGGAGTTACCTGTTAGTGTCTCTGGGGTTTAAACCTTCTACGCTCCAGTCTTTAACACGAGAGGGAGTTACCTGTTAGTGTCTCTGGGGTTTAAACCTTCTACGCTCCAGTCTTTAACATGAGAGGGAGTTACCTGTTTGTGTCTCTGGGGTTTAAACCTTCTACGCTCCAGTCTTTAACATGAGAGGGAGTTACCTGTTAGTGTCTCTGGGGTTTAAACCTTCTGCAACCCAGTCTTTAACATGAGAGGGAGTTACCTGTTTGTGTCTCTGGGGTTTAAACCTTCTGCGCTCCAGTCTTTAACATGAGAGGGAGTTACCTGTTTGTGTCTCTGGGGTTTAAACCTTCTACGCTCCAGTCTTTAACATGAGAGGGAGTATTTGGACACAACACAAGCCTGTGTATACGCTGGCCTGATGTCTAATTCAATCCAATAGCGTTGATGTCTGTGTTTGACCCATAGAGATAGATAGGGGACACAACATTGTATACGTCCCATTATGGCATCTGTGAGAGCATGGGAAGCTCCATTGAGGCCATCTCCATTTTGAAGTAGTACATTTCTTCTTCTACTATTTCTATGAGTTGATCAACAAACTGAACAGGTATAAAGTCAAGGTTGGCGATTTCCTGCCACCTACAGTTATGGAATGTTTGCTCATAAGTCAAATTCATTGGCTGATCCCTTCTGATGACCTGGATGGAATTATGTGATACTTCCTTCACGCATAGGAAGTCCCACCCAGTTGACTACTTTAACATGGGAAAAGTCCTTAATGGTGCTGTCCATGCTAAAATGGACTTTGGGGCATTAGAGTCCTCTATCTATCTCTATGGTTTGACCTGCTTTCTGTAGGTGTAGGTAACATCCATCCTGTTGACTGCAACGTGGCTTGGGCCAGGTGTGTGTGTTTGTGTCTGATTTTGGCAGTGCGTCAGCTCTCTGACTGTCTGTTTATTGTTTATGACATGTAAGGAAATGTGAGTGTATACTCCGTGGTGTGTGTTTATGTCTGCTGTGTTTATGGAGCGCCAGGGGTTTCTTAATAACATCTTTACAGTGGCAGGGCACAGCTCGGGTCCATCACAACCAAGCGGACAAAACGTTCAGAAACTAAGCAACGTTTCCTCCTCTGGGGGATGTCAACCATGGACTGAGTCCCAAATGGCCCCCTATTCCCTATATACAGTCTATTGCACACATGTTGGTCCAAAGTAGTGAATATAGTACCATTTGAGACTATATAGAGATCAATATGTATTTCTGTATATTTTTGACATCATGTTTAATTATACAAATACATTTGACATTTGATTGATGTTCCCTCTCTCTGTGTTGGAACTGGTGCGGTCCATTCTGATTGATATCAATTAGGCCAAGCTGTACTGAACTCTATGATGACAGTAGATATGGCATAACTAGCCACATCTACAGTAGTACCTCCAGGCTGCTTACCAGTTACCAGGCTCTATACCTCCATACCCATGTCTAGCTCACAGGGCCTTACCTAAATGTGCTCTGTACTGCAGACTCATATTGAACTCACAGGGCCTTACCTAAATGTGCTCTGTACTGCAGACTCATATTGAACTCACAGGGCCTTACCTACATGTGCTCTGTACTGCAGACTCATATTGAACTCACAGGGCCTTACCTAAATGTGCTCTGTACTGCAGACTCATATTGAACTCACAGGGCCTTACCTACATGTGCTCTGTACTGCAGACTCATATTGTACTCACAGAGCCTTACCAACATGTGCTCTGTACTGCAGACTCATATTGTACTCACAGGGCCTTACCAACATGTGCTCTGTACTGCAGACTCATATTGTACTCACAGAGCCTTACCTAAAGGTGCTCTGTACTGCAGACTCATATTGTACTCACAGAGCCTTACCAACATGTGCTCTGTACTGCAGACTCATATTGTACTCACAGGGCCTTACCAACATGTGCTCTGTACTGCAGACTCATATTGTACTCACAGAGCCTTACCTAAATGTCTCTCAACTGCAGACTAATATTGAACTCGCAGAGTTTATAGATAACCTGTATGGTTCAGGTCTGTTTAGGGATAACCTGTATGGTTCAGGTCTGTTTATAGATAACCTGTATGGTTCAGGTGTGTTTATAGATAACCTGTTTGGTTCAGGTCTGTTTATAGATAACCTATATGGTTCAGGTCTGTTTATAGATAACCTGTATGGTTCAGGTCTGTTTAGGGATAACCTGTATGGTTCAGGTCTGTTTATAGATAAGATAACCTGTATGGTTCAGGTGTGTTTATAGATAACCTGTATGGTTCAGGTGTGTTTATAGATAACCTGTATGGTTCAGGTGTGTTTATAGATAACCTGTATGGTTCAGGTGTGTTTATAGATAACCTGTATGGTTCAGGTGTGTTTATAGATAACCTGTATGGTTCAGGTGTGTTTATAGATAACCTGTATGGTTCAGGTGTGTTTATAGATAACCTGTATGGTTCAGGTGTGTTTATAGATAACCTGTATGGTTCAGGTGTGTTTATAGATAACCTGTATGGTTCAGGTCTGTTTATAGATAACCTGTATGGTTCAGTTTCACCTCCTACCTCCCCCCTACCTCCCCTCTACCTCCCCTCTACCACCCCCCTACCTCCCCTCTACCTCCCCTCTACCACCCCTCTACCTCCCCTCTACCACCCCCCTACCTCCCCTCTACCTCCCCTCTACCACCCCCTACCTCCCCTCTACCACCCCTCTACCTCCCCCTACCTCCCCTCTACCACCCCTCCACCTCCCCTCTACCTCCCCTCTACCACCCCTCCACCTCCCCTCTACCTCCCCTCTACCTCCCCCTACCTCCCCTCTACCACCCCTCTACCTCCCCCTACCTCCCCTCTACCTCCCCTCTACCACCCCCCTACCTCCCCTCTACCACCCCTCCACCTCCCCTCTACCTCCCCTCTACCACCCCCTCTACCTCCCCTCTACCTACCCCCTACCTACCCCCTACCTCCCCTCTACCTCCCCTCTACCACCCCCTCTACCACCCCCTACCTCCCCTCTACCACCCCTCTACCTCCCCTCTACCTCCCCTCTACCTCCCCTCTACCACCCCCCTACCTCCCCTCTACCGCCCCCTACCTCCCCTACCTCCACCGTACCTCCCCTCTACCACCCCTCTACCTCCCCCTACCTCCACTCTACCACCCCCTACCTCCCCTCTACCTCCCCCTACCTCCCCGTTACCTCCCCTTTACCTCCCCTCTACCCCCCTCTACCACCCCCCTACCTCCCCCCTACCACCCCTCTACCTCCCCCTACCTCTCATCTACCTCCCCC